>NC_081386.1:33103718-33223718 GCF_030684315.1 Stegostoma tigrinum | reverse complement strand
AGGCAAGGTCAAGGACTATCTTCAGGATTGGGCTTCTGTTGGAACACTATTTATTATGTGCTCAGACTGAAAACTACCATACATATATGGGGAGCAAATGGCCTAGTGGTATTATCAGTGGACTGCTAATCCAGAGACCCAGCTAATGTTCTGGGAACCTGGGTTCGAATCCCGTCACGGCAGTTGGTGGAATGTGAATTCAATAAAAATCTGGAATTAAGAGTCTAATGATGACCATGAACCCATTGCCGATTGTTCGGAAAAACCCATCTGGCTCACTAACGCCCTTTAGGAAGGAAACTGCTGTCCTTACCTGATCTGGCCTACATGTGACTCCAGACCCACAGCAATGTGGTTGATTCTTAACTGCCCACAAAAAAGTGGCAATCAGGGATATACTGGGCTCTAATCTCAATGTTATGTTATTGATAGACTTGTCCACCAACTCTAAACCTTAATGCTAGTCTGTCTACTCTTCATGTTTCCCTGAACAGATTTCCCTCTTCACCCTTTCCACTTAAAACTCTACCCATACTGTACTATTTATGCCCAGGGAGAAGCAGCTCTGTCACATCATTGCAAGGTTTCTTCAGGGTCCTAAAGCCCTAACCCAGACGTTACGACTGGAAATATTGCTAATCACTGTTCTGGTACCAATGAGGGCTGGGTTAACAGCATACAGATAAAGGATGGAATCTGGGCCTTTCAGGTTTCTTTGCACCAACACAGGCGCACCCAACTGCTGAAGTGAATAAGATCAAAGTCGGCAAAACGGAGAAAGGTCAGATTTTGTGAGTTAAACGTTGTAATAAGAACAGAAAATTTCGGTAGCCCTCAGCAGATTGTGCAGAAATGGTGTAAAGAGAAACAGAGTTAATGTTTCAGGCCAATGACCTTTCTTCACAATGTCAAGTACTTCCAGCACTTTCTGCTTTTATCTTGTGTTTGTAGCATCTGCCGCATTTTGCTATTTTCAGAAGTTATAAAACTGTCGGCGAGCTTAAAATCTGGCCATCTTTGGTGATACTGAGTCCTGCTGTGAGTCAGACACTGGATAATTCTGAGATATGAAAGAATATCTGAAATGAAAGACCGAGATTGAGAAACTTTTGCTGAGCAGGGGATGTGGAGTGCAAATCAACCAAGGTCAAGCTGAAAGATAGGACAGGTTTCAAGGGTCAAGTGGCCTCCTCCTGTTTCCCATTTTCCAGCACAGGAGGACAGGAAGTATCACGTGAGCCAGTCACAAATCCATCCTCTCTGTAACAGAGAGGTCAGATGAACATATGAGAATAATTTCCCACCAGCATCCTTCTCCATTCACTCCGACTCACTGGTGACTGTGGGAGGCATGAAATCAGACTGGAGGAGCCTCTGGGCCAATTTCAGGAAAAAAAACTCCGCACAATTTCTCGCTAACGCCATAAAACAATCAGGCGAGATTCCAGGGGGTCATGATTGAACCCTAATGCAGCCCTCAACAAACAATTACCACTCCACAAATTGTCTTTGAGCTGGAGCTTGGAGCTCAGTGATTGACAACATGTGAATCATTCCTCAATGACAGTGCCTGGAATTATTCATGGCTGAGCTGTGATTTGTTTCTGCAGTTGAACGCTCTCTGTGCTTTGGAGTATTCTCTGCAGAGGGAATTATTTGTGTAAAAGCAGGCAGCAAACAGTTCCACTCCTTTGGGAAGAGGAGAAACCTTTCAGAATTGTCATGCAGGGCTGCTCATAGTCATATTCCCAGCTTTTTAATTTACTGGCCTTATGTTGTACAGAAGTTGTTTCCACTTGGTGAAAGGGCACTGAAACCGTGGACTATCAGACTGATAAATCCAACTGGCAATTTTAGGAGAACTTTCTTTGACTCAAGAGTGTGAGAATGTGATAGAGTCGGAGAATGCCAGCGAACCTCATCATGAACCAATTTGACTGATGGCCTATTGTGATCTGTTAATTTGACGTCAGCACTTTATTGTAAAGTTGGGAGGTGTGTTAATTTCTAACTGCATGTTATTGATACTGCAGAAGCCAGCTGCCAACTTCGTGCTATTTGTCTGTGGGGCTTGGCCTTAGTTCAGTTGGCTGGACAGTAGGTGTGTGATGACGATGCGAATAGCGTGAGTTCAATTCCCACACCATCCGAGGTCACCATGAAGGAGTCTCCTTCTCAACCTCTCCCCTCACCCTCAGGTTAAACCCATCACTCATTGTCTCCGTCTGAGACTGTGTGTCTGTGGTGACTTTACCTTTCCCGTGGCACCCTTTCCTGACCAATGTTGCCATGAGTGCCCACAAGGATTTCAGACTGGGGTTCTTTGTTGTGGTGCCTTATACACTCAAGTTCAAATCTCCAAAAGAAATGACTGAGGATGCCCGATAGCCCAAGTCTCTGCTCAGTGAATCTGACCGTCCCCAACGTGGAGGCAACCAGAACAGAGTCCAAGATTAAGTGGTCAGGCAGGAATGTGGAGTTAAGATCCTAAGGGCCAACTATTAGCACTGGAGCAGGCCTGAATGTCTGCATGGCCCTAGTCCTGCTATTTTTCAGTCCACAGGGTTAAGGGGCGCGTAGCTTTTATATGCAGCTGTGAGGGCAGACAGAGCCTTGGTTTACACAAACCTCTGACAGCAAAGCATTCCCTCCAAACTGCACTGAAGCACTGGGTAAATATGTGTTTGTGACTCTGGAATGGGATTTTAATTGCATTGTTCAACCTGAAAAGCAAGAGCACTCAGCACTGACCCACAGCTGGCAGTGAAGAATCTTACAGCAGAAACTGATGGTGTCAATATTGACCATTAACTTCAAATGTAATATCTTCAAAATCATGAGTAACCTCTTGTAACTGACAACACGACCCAATAACTTACTTTGTGATGAGACAGTGAAGATCTTGAACGTCCAGAGCTGCATATGACTTCCTGGTAAAATGATGCTCCATTTAGTGATCTATAGCTGCTCTGCTGGAAAGACCATTTCTTTCTATTCTGTGAGAGTAGGAACTGCAGATGCTGAAGAATCTGAGATAACAAGGTGCAGAGCTGGATGAACACAGCAGGCCAAGCAGCATCAGAGGAGCAGGAAAGCTAGGGTCTAGACCTGAAACATCGGCTTTCCTGCTCCTCTGATGCTGCTTGGCCTGCTGTGCTCATCCAGATCTACACCTTGTTACTTCTCTTTCTATTCTGTGTTTTTTTTAAAAGACTTGGGATTGAAATGAGAAAGAGCCATTCTAAAGACCAGCGTTTGAAAGAGTAGCTGCAGTTTTGAGAAGCATGTAACCTGACAGCCACCGTAAGCATTCCATAAACAACAGTTTGATTAAGGGGTATTTGCAGATTTGCAAACAATTTTATTCACTCATGGCTCGGCCAACACTTATTGCTCATCCAGATGAGTTTTCTCCCCTCTGTTCATAACTTATGTTATCAAGTCTGTTTGTTTATCTGTGTGTGTAACAGGGAGTTTATGAGGGGATTAGAGTCTTGTAGTGTTACATGTTAATGGTTTATAACTGTTTATCTGTAGCTAGAATCTAAATGTTTGTGTTAAATAGTAATTCTTGTTCAGGACAGAATTCTGATCTGTGTTTTTTTGTCAACATGGGTCTGAAGGACTGGAAATCGAGGAATTTTACGTGCTTTATAACATATTTGACTTTGTGATGACTCTGGGAATGGAGGGGTTTGATTTCTGGAGAGGCATAATAAGAGGCCTTTAACCTCTGGGATTACGCTGAGATTGTCATCTCATTGTGTGGAAACAGTGCCAATACTCAGCGAGGAGTCGCCGGGTGGTTAATAACAGGTTCTGCTGCTAATTGACGAGTGAGGCTGAGGAAAAGATCAGCACCATCAGCTTGTGTTCAGTTTAAGGAATAACACCACAAAAGGTGAACAAAAAGTTTTCATTTCCATAGCACCTGTCACGTCAGAACATTCCAAAACATTTTACAGCCAATGAAGAAAATTTTTTAAAAGAAAGTTGTTGCTGTAATGTAAGAGACGCAGCTCCCACAAGCAGGAACGTGATAAATGACAGATAGTCAACATCAGTGGTGTTTGTTTTGGGATAAGTATTGATCAGGACACAAGAGACAAGTATTCCAGTTCCTAGGAATTTAAGATTAATCCAATACAAACCTCCATCACAGATTTCACAATCACAGTGAAGTGAACTAATTTTGGGAAAGCTGGCTGGAGTCTGCAGCTGGCTTATCCACATAGGCAAATATGAACAAAGGACTGAGGGACACAGGATTCCATCTAATAACAAAAGAATATTAAAAGCTGAAGTGGGAGGGGAGCGAAGGATATCAAAGTGAACAATAACAGCAAATGCAGGAAGTTCACTCAAACTTTGTTTTTATGTCAGACACAATTTGGTTCAATTTTAATAAAGTATACTTCCTGTGAGTGCCTTAATTAATGTGGAAAGGAAAGCCCTTTTTTGTGGATAGACAGAAGCTAGAGTTTGGGTTAGTGAGGCAATGTTCAATCTTTAATGAAGAGGGGAAGGAACTATGTGACCTTCTCGTGCCATCTTTTCACTCTCAGTTTAAACAGGAAAAAACCTCTTTGATTTCATAAAACTGTAATTCACCAATTCCCTGTCATCCATTCACTACTAGGCAATGTCAGATTTCTGCTTTATTCAAAATCCTTCAGTTGTGACATAATTAAGAAGGGTTAGGATGTAAATAAGAAAGCATCTGGGTAGCTGAGAGCTTGAACTATATTATAGTCTGTGAAGCACAATACACCCCCATCTATCAGATGCACATGGAAGACCATGTTTGAGGAATGATGTGGAGGTGCAGGTGTTGGACTGGGATGGACAAGGTCAGAAGTCACATAACACCAGGTTATAGTCCAGCAGGATTATTTGAAAACACAAGCTTTCATAGCCATGCTCCTTCTTCAGGTGTCAGTGTGAGACGTGGCATCAGACACAGAATTTATAAATAAAAGATCAAAGGGTCACGCCACTGATGAGGATGTATTAAACAAACCTAAGATGCTGTTAAATCTTTAATCAGTTAAAAGGTTTTAATTGATTAATATATATGTAAATCAGAAATTCTGGAATTTACATATACATATTAACCAATTAAAACCTTCTAACTGATTAAAGATTTAACAACATCTTAGGTTTGTTTAATACATCCTCATCAGTGGCGTGACCCTTTGATGATACTTTACTTACAAATTCTGTGTCTGATGCCACGTCTCACACTGACACCTGAAGAAGGCCTGAGGCTCCAAAAACTTGTGTTTACAAATAAACCTGTTGGATTATGAGTTCTGAGGAAGGGTCACCGAATCCGAAACATTATCTCTGTTTCTTTTCTTCACAGATGCTGCCAGACCTGCAGAGCTTTTCCAGCAACTTTGTTTTTGTTTGTGTTGGACTGTGGCCTGGTTTTGTGTGATTTCTGACCATGTTGGAGGAAGACCATTATTGGAATAGTACTTAGTGTCTCATCAGAGTTGCCAGTTCTGATTAATTATATTCCTGGAGGTTTCATCATGACTTGTCCTCCCATTCCAGCCATTAATTGGCCAATGCACCCACCTTTCTGAAATACTGCCTTCCTATGGCACTAGAGTAATTTTGCTTTCTAATATCCAATTGGACAGTTAGCCAAACTGCCTTCCCCTGCTATTTTCAATAGTTTAGATAAAGAGAAAAGGTTCAAGAAAACGGCAAAAAAACTTTTTTTTTAAATGTCACTGTGATTTTTCATCAGGCTTGTGCACAGCAGGGTCCTGGAAGGTGCCAGGCCAGTTCTCAATGGTCCTTTTCTGTCATTAGAAGAATTTGCCAATTGATACAACATTTCATTAAGACCTTAATCTGTAGAGAGTTTGATCTGCATTTGGCTCCCAACTGCACTATTCTCTGTTTCTCTCCTTTTTAAAATTTTTTTTTGAGTTGGTGGTGCTCTGAAATGACGGCTGATCTCACTCTCCCTGGTTTGCTGCACACTTAGTTGCAGGTGAAAAGTTGGATCCTTTTTCTGTCATTTGCTACTCATTAGGCACAGATTCTCACCTTTCAAGCTGCATACAACCTCTTGGTCAACGTTCACCTGCAAAGAAAGAATTTGCAGATTTCCAGCTGACAATCATTGTAGGTACATCAGAACAACTTGAGTATTGATTGAGGTGTCTCTATTCACTGGTTTTTAGAATAAATCTGTTGAAAAATGGATTCCCAGTTTTGTGTTTTTAGAGACACACGCAGAATGGTGGGAAATGTACTTTTTTCAGCAAAAGACCCTCGGATAAATTCTGGCCCCCCTCTCCAACTTGCTGAATTTATACATAAGAGTCATAGAACTATACAGCATGGAAACAGGCCCTTCGGTCCAACTTGTCCATGCCTATCTGATATCCTACATTAATCTAATCCTATTTGCCAGCATTTGGCCCACATCCCTCTAAGCCCTTCCTTATCTTTTGAAATATAGTGGGATGCCCCAAGGGGTTTCACTGGCGTGTGTTAACCAGACAATGTTTGACTTTGTGCCACATAAAGAGAATGTAGGGCTGGTGAGTAAATTGTTAGTCACAGACTTGGTTTACAGAGAATGCCTACAATACATGCAAAGCTACATTCTTCCTAATGATGATTTTCTGCTGCATGGACCTTTGAGGTAACCGGCTGTCCATTTGTCACCATGCCGATCGGAAATTCAATGCTGGAACGTAGTGTCGCTGGCTGGGCCCAGCATTTGTTGCCCGTCCCCAGTCGCTCCTTGAAAATGTGGCGGTGAGCTGCCTTCTTGAACCGCTCGGGTTCATGTGCTATAGGTCGACCCACAATGGCCTCAGGGAGGGTGTTTCGCGAGTTTGACCTGGTGTGCACTGCAAGTCCAAGTGGCTGTGCAGCCTCACAGCTCAGAGTGAACACTGGTGACAGTTATGTTAGCAGAGAGTGCTGGGAGAGAATACAGCCTACACAGCTGAATCCAATAGTGGAGTGAAGGGGGACAAGCACAAGGCAGAAGAGTGCAGGAAACGTGGCAATCTCAGAGGGTTGTGGCGCTAAAGGAAATTATAGTGAGAAAAAGGGATGGAGGAATTTGAAAATAGGCATGAGATTATAAAATCTGGAAGCAGAAATAAGACAGTTCTCCCTCCCTCAGCTATCTCTTAATAAAGCAAATTAGCTCCAAGGAACTGTCTGGTTAGGCTTTGCAGGATTGTTATCAAACTTGAAGCCACTCTCACTCTCAATCATGTATATTCATGCGGTCAAACACACACACACACACATATCAATGTGCATGCACACACACAATGTGCACGCACACACACAATAATGTGCATGCACACATATCAATGTGCACACACACACACCATGTGCACGCACACACACACCAATGTGCACACACGCACAACAATGTGCACGCACACACATCAATGTGCACGCACACACACAATGTGCACGCACACACACAACAATGTGCACGCACACACATCAATGTGCATGCACACACACACCAATGTGCACGCACACACACACCAATGTGCACACACACACATCGATGTGCACACACACACACCAATGTGCACAGACATAGACAGCCACACTCAACACCTGCAAAGATGAAGTTTTCATTTAAGTATCTTATTTCCACTTGGGTCCACCTTGCCTCCTGCAGCAGTTAAAAGTGTCTCCTCCTGAACAATTTCAGATTGTTTTCACATCTAGACGGTTATGAGGATCCAGTTTGGACTTCACTTCCAGTTTTCTGAAAAATGTGATTTCCATTTCTTTTAAAATATTTTTAAGAATGTTTATCTTTGGTTACCTCTTTTTCTATTACTTTCATCATGATGGGAGGAATTTTATTATCCATTTTTATTTATATTATTATCAATTCTATTCCCCTGTTAAAACACTTAGCTCCACACTTGGTTGGAAATAGTTTGATGTCCTGCCAGATCTGCTTGGAAACTTCCGTGTTTCCATGTAGTCTGCTCGGAGTGAGAGAAGTAAAATCAAGAAAAGAGCATTTTATTATCGTTGCCAGTTGATTGTAAGGTTGCAAAGAAAAACACTTTTCTGAAATGGTGTCCAAGGGGCTGTTGCTGCCTGACAGTCCAGCTGGTTTTCCAGGAAAGTACAGCTAAGGACATGATGACAGTGCGCTCCCTGGGCACTGCGGTAGGTTTCCTCCTTACTCTGACCTGCACATCCCTGGTCCTGCAATGCTTTAAAAGTGAGATTTCAAATCCTTTCAGGACCTGGTCCTACCATCCCTTTCTCTAGCCTTCTGCAGCCTGACCACCCTCTGAGGTCCCTGCACTTTCTAACACTGATGTCTTGTGCAAGCCACCATTGGGGCCCAGCAGGGACCAGACATTCTCTTATTTTCCCTGTACACGCGTCTCCTCTAGAAATATCCCTGTACAGTTCTTCATTTCTCTGGAACGCTCCCCATATGCCTCTCCCTTCTCCTCTTCTCTGGAATTCTCTCTGAATGCCTCGCCACTTCACTGGAATTCTCTCTGTATACCTCCCCACTTCCTTGGAACTCTCACTGTATGTTAATCCACTACTCAGAAACTTTCCCCGTGAACTTCTGCTTGCCTCTCGAATCCTGTCTGTGTGGGTCTCCACTTCTCAGCTTCTCTCTCCACTTTGAATAAGCTGTTTTAAATCTAGTACTTTGAAAACCAACTCAGTCTTAAATTATGCTTGTGAATTGCGGACATAAAGCCATTAGGATGTTTTATATTAGTCACAAAACCTCTGACTTTGTAACTGAAGGGCAGAAAAAAAACACCAATTGCTGAATAACATCCTCAGAAGGACTTTCAAACTTCCAACCACTCTAGCTTGAGGTTTAATGAGGGTAAGCAGCTCATTGGGTGAATAATGGTGCCATATCTCTCTTTCATTTGTTGTGAGTGTTTTTACCATCCCTAACTGCCCCTTGAACTTAGTGGCTTGCTGGGACATTTTGGAGTCAACTGCATTTCTGAGAATCTGGAGTCACCTGGAGGTCAGACTTGGTAAGAATGGCAGATTTCCTTCCCTGAACAACTTACATGAACTGAATATAACAAACACAGAGAATTACTGGAGAAACTCAGCTACCAGAGAGAAAGAGATAGCAAGAACTGGAGATCGTGGAGTCTGAGTCAATACAGTGTTGGAGCTGGAGGAACACAGCAGGTCTGGCAGCATTAGAGGAGCAGGAAAGTCAATGTTTTGGGTCAGGAACCTTCATCAGGATGTACAGTAAGAGACTTAACTTTTCAAGTCTAATATGGAAGACTTTAAGTGTTAACCCCATTTCTCTCTCTTCCCAAATGTTGCCAGAGCTGCTGAGTTTTTCCAGCATTCTCTGTGTTTGTATCACATTTCCAGAACCCACAGGATTTTACCTACAATGAACTGGATAAAAATTTACAACAATCAATATTAATTGTCATAATGGGGAAGAAACCAGAATATGAACAAAACCCCTTTTATAAAATCCTGTCATCAACTGAATAAGGTAGTGCAGTCAGAGCATTTGATAAATACAAGTTTTCAAAAAGTACCATAAACATAGCAAAATTGCCTGAATATTGAAACTTTCAGCAGGGTCTAACATTTTTAACATATTCGGCCAAGTCTGCACTTACTTCAGAGTAATGACAGTGTAACCCAAATGTAAAACTTCTTTCCAAATACTATCAGTAACAACGGAGAAAGTGTGATGTGTTTATTCTGGGTATTGAGGAGGCTCGTGTTTGTTTTCATGCAGCTACCAATGCTGGGGAGAAAGAAAAATGTGATCCATTTAATTTTACATTCAGTGCCAGCATCAAATATTTCCAGATCAGGTGCGGCACAGGTCTGGGCAACCTCCTCTTCTTTCAACTTACCTCTTAAACACAAATTTGGAGGAAGGCTGGGCTTGTGAGCCCTCTGATTGAGTCTGTAGTCTTTGCTCACTTCGGGGCAGTCTGCTCAATCAGACAACTGGCCCTGAAAACTGGGATTCTATCTGCTTACTACTGCTTCTCTGTTTGGGAATGTGCGACAGGGAGGGAGGCAGAGATAGACAGATAGATAGATAGATAGATCCACAATGGGAGCAGAAGGAGAATGCAGGTAAAACATTTCACCTCATTAACCAGGTCTGACTTTGGAATTAGGTGCCACAGGTGAGAGAGTCCAGTTTAATTGTATGGAGAAAGAAGAGAGGTCTATTTTAATTACAGCAACAGATTGTCTCCACGCTCGAGAACATTTCATCGTTCAGTTTGTAATCTATGGTCCATGTTTCTTATCCTTGTGTTAATGCTGTAACTTAATAGACCACGACAGCCACATACTTGGTGATTACTGAGGCGAGAATTCCCACTCGAAGCACAGTCACACCTCACAGTGAGTAACAGCTGCTTGTGATCTGGCCAGTGTCACTAACCAGGACAGTGACACTGTTTGTCTTAATCTAGCTGAGTTTTAAACACTGGAACACACTCCCAGTTTCTCCAGTCTTGCTAATAGCTGTCCCCATCTGCATACGACTTGAATTGTTGCAATCTTTGTCGAGAGTGGTGTATTGCACTAACCTAATCCATAATGAATTCCCAGCTCCAGACTCCATTCTGTGCAGAGATGTGCAGTTTCTGGGCAGTTGGCATGTCAGAGAAACTATGTGGTACTGCAGAAATTCTCAGGAGCAATGCAGATCTTAATTTAGCTAAAGTCACAGATTTAAACAAACCTGAGATTGTGTGCCTCACAGAAAGAGCTGGCGTTGTTGTGATATACAGAGCGACAACAATCAATGGAAAGAGAGAGTAATTGCCTCCAGGACGAGCAGTGGGCAGGTTTTTAGTAACTGGGAGTTAGTCAGCCATCCAGATGTGGCTGATTGAATTCTGATCATGTCTCTGTCCAAGCTCAGGAGCCCCTGAACCTTTGGTTCATTAAAGACCACCTGCATGTGTATGGAGCGAGAATACAGTGGATCACAGACAGACCCCTCAGCCTTGAGGAGCTGTTACAAAGGATTTTTCGATGTGGTTGACTCTTGGGGACCCGAGGCAATTTTTGGGAGTGTGTAATGACAGGAGCCTGACTGAAGGACTCGGTTGAGCAGATTTTCAGCATGATGTAAACTCTGAGTTAGGATTAGTGCCTTGAACCATCTTGTAGTCTGCAAAAGAGGAAGTCAAGGGGCCAAATCCTGAAACACATGATAGATCAGAGCATAGCAATGTAGGAACATGGAGCAGGTCATTCAGCCCATCAAGCTGGCACTGCCATTCAACTAGGTCATGGCTGTTCTTCTACCTCCATGCCACTTTGCCATACCATCACTGGATATCCCTTGGTGTGTTTATTACGGAAACATCTATCGATTTCTATCCTGGACTTACTCTGTTACTGAACATCCACAGCCCTCTGAGGTAGAGAATTCCAAAGATTCACTGCCCTCTGAGTTTAGAAATTCCTCTGCCTCTTAGCCCTAAATGCCTACCTCCTTATTCTCAGACCACACCCGTGACTCTTGAAACAACATCACCCTGACCCATCCTCGCGCCCCCCCCCAGCCCATCAAGCAAAGGGAAACGCCAACTCTCCGACACCACCTCCTACCGCCCCCTCGATCATGACCCCACACCCGAGCACCAAACCATCATCTCCAACACCATTCACGACCTCATCACCTCAGGGGACCTCCCACCCACAGCCTCCAACCTCATTGTTCCCCAAACCCGCACGGCCCGTTTCTATCTCCTTCCCAAAATCCACAAACCTGCCTGCCCTCGTCGACCCATCGTCTCAGCCTGCTCCTGCCCCACCGAACTCATCTCCACCTATCTGGACTCCATTTTCTCCCCTTTGGTCCAGGAACTCCCCACCTACGTCCGTGACACCACCCACGCCCTCCACCTCCTCCAGGACTTCCAATTCCCTGGCCCCCAACACCTCATATTCACCATGGACATCCAGTCCCTATACACCTGCATTCCGCATGCAGATGGCCTCAAGGCCCTCCGCTTCTTCCTGTCCCGCAGGCCCGACCAGTCGCCCTCCACCGACACTCTCATCCGCCTAGCTGAACTCGTCCTCACCCTCAACAACTTCTCTTTTGACTCCTCCCACTTCCTACAGACAAAGGGGGTGGTCATGGGCACCCGCATGGGCCCCAGCTATGCCTGCCTCTTTGTAGGTTACGTGGAACAGTCCCTCTTCCGCACCTACACAGGCCCCAAACCCCACCTCTTCCTCCGGTACATTGATGACTGTATCGGCGCCGCCTCTTGCTCCCCAGAGGAGCTCGAACAGTTCATCCACTTCACCAACACCTTCCACCCCAACCGTCAGATCACCTGGGCCATCTCCAGCACATCCCTCACCTTCCTGGACCTCTCAGTCTCCATCTCAGGCAACCAGCTTGTAACTGATGTCCATTTCAAGCCCACCGACTCCCACAGCTACCTAGAATACACCTCCTCCCACCCACCCTCCTGCAAAAATTCCATTCCCTATTCCCAATTCCTCTGCCTCCGCCGCATCTGCTCCCACGATAAGACATTCCACTCCCGCACATCCCAGATGTCCAAGTTCTTCAAGGACCGCAACTTTCCCCCCACAGTGATCGAGAACGCCCTTGACCGCGTCTCCCGTATTTCCCGCAACACATCCCTCACACCCCGCCCCCGCCACAACCGCCCTAAGAGGATCTCCCTCGTTCTCACACACCACCCTACCAACCTCCGGATACAACGCATCATCCTCCGACACTTCCGCCATTTACAATCCGACCCCACCACCCAAGACATTTTTCCATCCCCTCCCCTGTCTGCTTTCCGGAGAGACCACTCTCTCCGTGACTCCCTTGTTCGCTCCACACTGCCCTCCAACCCCACCACACCCGGCACCTTCCCCTGCAACCGCAGGAAATGCTACACTTGTCCCCACACCTCCTCCCTCACCCCTATCCCAGGCCCCAAGATGACATTCCACATTAAGCAGAGGTTCACCTGCACATCTGCCAATGTGGTATACTGCATCCACTGTACCCGGTGCGGCTTCCAATACATTGGGAAAACCAAGCGGAGGCTTGGAGACCGCTTTGCAGAACACCTCCGCTCAGTTCGCAACAAACAACTGCACCTCCCAGTCGCTAACCATTTCCACTCCCCCTCCCATTCTCGAGATGACATGTCCATCATGGGCCTCCTGCACTGCCACAATGATGCCACCCGAAGGTTGCAGGAACAGCAACTCATATTCCGCCTGGGAACCCTGCAGCCACATGGTATCAATGTGGACTTCACCAGTTTCAAAATCTCCCCTTCCCCTACCACATCCCTAAACCAGCCCAGCTCTTTCCCCCCCACCCACTGCATCCCAAAACCAGTCCAACCTGTCTCTGCCTCCCTAACCGGTTCTTCCTCTCACCCATCCCTTCCTCCCACCCCAAGCCGCACCCCCATCTACCTACTAACCTCATCCCACCTCCTTGACCTGTCCGTCTTCCCTGGACTGACCTATCCCCTCCCTACCTCCCCACCTATACTCTCCTCTCCACCTATCTTCTTTACTCTCCCTCTTCGGTCCGCCTCCCCGTCTCTCCCTATTTATTCTAGAACCCTCTCCCCATCCCCCTCTCTGATGAAGGGTCTAGGCCCGAAACGTCAGCTTTTGTGCTCCTGAGATGCTGCTTGGCCTGCTGTGTTCATCCAGCCTCACATTTCATTATCAGGGAAACATCCCTCCTGCTTCTACCCTGCTGAGTGCTGTAAGAGTTTTACACATTTCTGTGAGATCACCTCTCATTCTTCTAAACTCTAGAGAATACAGACCCAGTCATCTCAATCCTTCCTCACAGAACAATTCCATTAACCCAGGAACTGGTCCAGTCTACCTTCGCTGTACTCCCTTGATGGCAAGAGTATTTGCCTACAGGAAAGTAGGTCAAAACAGTACACAGTACTCCCGCTGTGGTCTCCCCAAAGTTTCATACAGCTGTAATAAGACTTCTTTACTCCTATACTCAAATCCTTTTGTGATATCTGCCCAATCTTGCAAATTGCTTGCTGTAGCTGTGTACTGGCTTTCAGTGACTCAGGAGATGTCAACACTTCCCAATCTCTCACCATTTCAGAAACACTCTGAATTTCTGTTTGTTCCACCAAAGTAGATAACTACACTTATTTCCACCATACACAATATCTTATACTCTCAGGAGGGAGGAAGGTGGAGTCTGTCTTAGAGACAGGGCTACAATATATTAACTCTGCTTTCTTTCTGCTGTTATCCCTGTTGGTTTGAAATATAATCATGCACAAATGTCCTTCCTGATCTGCCAGAGTCATTTGACCTCTACCACAGGGGACAAACACAACAGGCATCCAGCTGAGAGGCACTTCAGTAAAGACTCCATTCTGAAAAGACTGTTGCTGACTGAGCTCGGAGCACTGCCTGTGACAGAGATATGGGAGAGGAGGCAGACAATGTCGAGCGGCAATGTAATTACTTTGGGTGAGGCAAGCTCAGACAGTAGCTATTTTGTGGTAGGGTGTTACACAGAGAGATTGAAACCAAGGAATGAGGTGGTAACCTGACATAATGTTTAGGGAAAAATGTCATTTTGTACAATCCTGCAGAGAATCCATAGCGGAGGCGAAAATGACATCGACAGGTATTTTAGGTGACTAATATCGCAAATGTCTTCATTTAATATTGCCATTGCTACGTTCACTCACACATTCAATAGAAGGAACATGACCTGTGTGTATCGTATTGTATTGTTTGGCAGCACCTTACAATTTGCTGTACAACCGTTTTTACTGACAATTAGCACCATGACTCCAGCCCCTCCACATTGTACATTAGTCAGAATGACACATAATCTCCCACCTAGACTTTGGAAAAATGAAAATAAAATAGGATTAAAAAATTCAAGTATGTAAAAGTTCTGTGCTGCCCTGCAGCAACACCAAGGACAGGTTAAAGGATGCTGGTCCGACACAGCAGCACCACAGTGGCATCTTCTGCCATCCCACCACTTGTGCCATTAAATGCAGCGTTTGCAATTTAAGAAAACTCGCAAAAATGGAACTTGCCAAGCTGCTTTCAGGAGACACGTGCCTGTATTATTAATGGGAGAGGTGTCATTCTTAAAGATTAGAAGCACCACTTAGTAGAAAATACGCTATGTATCTATAGCAACCACTAGGCCTCAGACCTTGTGGAGCAATCCTGACACTGTTAGGATTGTTGTCCTGTCAAAATGGCTGCATAAACAAAAACACTGAAAGAAAGAACAAAAACAGAGGTTGCCAGAAAAGCTCAGCAGGGTCTTGCAGCTTCCGTGAATACAAATTAGAGTTAACGTTTCGGGTCTGGTGACACTTCCTCAGAACAGTTCTGAGGAAGGGTTGCTAGACCCGAAACGTTAACTTTGATTTTCTTCACACACGCTATCAGACCCGCTGAGCTTTTCCAGCAAATTCTGCTTTTGTTCCCTATTTACAGTATCCGCAGTTCTTTCGGTTTTTATTTTATACTGCAAGAAAGATTCTTCCTTATATATACGTATATATATAGAACAAATGACTTCTTACAAATCTCTCTTTTTCCTGAATTGCTTTTGTGCCTTTCAGTCCCAGTAATCTCTTCGTTTCCATGCATTTTTTTGAGGAGTTTGTTTTTGTTGTGTTGGTGTCAGTTTCTCATCTCCTTGACACACGTTCATTGCCACGATCTCGTACCCCATGTGACCAACATGTTTGACAGCACTGTGCCTGCACTGTTTGAAGGTAGCACCGGCCCAAAAGTTTAAGGGTTTGGCAGAAGGCAAATGTCAACCGATCTCTCTCACAGACATGACCTAAAGGATTGGAAAAATATAAACATGCATACATCAGTTAGTGCAAAGTAATCAGTCCTCATTCTTTTCCTCTCACTCTCCTTCCTCTGTTTTGCAATACTGTTACCAGTTTGTCGTCCACCCAGGGGCCTATCATGAGACAAAGGAAATTAGTCCAAGTCTATAGGGACCAAATGGAAATCTCCCTCTGGCAAATGACTGAGACAAGGGAGACACATTCCATCAATTGTAGGGCAAATAATGGAGGCAAGTCTCCCCCTCTAGCACAGGGAGTGCAGGATGGAACCTGCAGTAAGGTGAGACCTACATTCGTGAAAATGAATAATACCAGGCTTTGCTGAACATATACAGAAGATGATAACAGAGGACATCATTTGGACCCAGGGTCAAGCTCCATGTGAAGTGGCATCACTACAACATAGCTCCTTTTACTCATGCTCAGTAGTTATAGAATAAAAATGTAATTCCATCTACCCTACAAAACACACAGTGCTGCTGTCATTCTGCACCACACTCTAACTGTCTAGCCAACTGAGCTAACCAACTCCTGTTGTGAAAACCACAAGAAGAGTTCTGATAACTTGCATTAGGAGAAACTAACTCCTTAGGCATGAGGGTTGGTGAACCAGAAGATATAAAGATTCAATAACTGTCAAAGGAGTTGGAAGGAGGATGAGGAGCAGTTTTTTGTTTATGTACTGAGCTGCGGTGTGGAATGTGATATCTGAGAGCACGGTGGGAGCAGACTCAATAGAGACTTTTTTAAAAAAAGTTGGATAAATACTCGGTGGGGAGAAAATTGAAGGGATTTTGGAAAAGAGCAGAGAGTGGAACTGTTGATTTGTTTTTGCAAAGAAGGTGGTATTGTTGTGATGGGCAGAATTGTCTCTTTTGGGGCTATAATAATAACCCAGCATTTCCCTGGAGAAGCAAAACAGCCCCTCATACTTGTTCTTTCACAACTTCAGCATGTTTTAGTGTTTCAGAGCCGATGGAAGTATTTGTGAAGATAGTCACTGTTTGTAATGTTGGAATTTCAGTGATCCACACAGCAAGCTCCTGCAAAAACAAGTTGATATTGGCCTGATATCCTGTTTTAGCAACACTGGCCTGCAAGGCCTGAAAGAGCTGGTTAAATGTGTCTGTGCTGGTAAAATCTCCTTGTCACAGGCACCAGAGATTCATTTAAATATACAGCTAGCCAATTTTTGACACCACGCCCAGGCATCTCCTGCTTGTTCCTGAGAAGGGTCTGGGCCCAAAATGTCAGCCTTCCTGCTCCTATGATGCTGCTTGGCCTGCTGTGTTCATCCTGCTCTACACCTTGTTATCTCGGATTCTCCAGCATCTGCAGTTCCCATTATCTCTGATACAATTTTAACCCCACGGTAAAGCCTCTTCTAGGGATGCCTACCCTGAAGAAGTTACCCTCCTCCCTCCGGACAAACCTCAGGGGATCTCTCTCCCATTGCAACTCTCTTGCAATCTCTTTGGCCTTGAAACTGCTCGACCATGTCCTGAAGCAAACCAGGTATATATTCCTGAGGAAGGGTCTAGGCCCGAAACGTCAGCCATCTTGCTCTTCTGATGCTGCTTGGCCTGCTGTGTTCATCCAGCTCTACACCGTGTTATCTCCTGCTTGTTCCTCTTTGATTAATTTTATCTCTGCCCCTTTTTTTTTACCCTCGGTGTGCCTCACCATCGAACATGTTCAGTTAGAAGTAGGTACTGGCTCCAAGTTATGATTCTATAACAATGGAGAGTCTTTGGTCGATTCCATGCTTTCTGCAGAAATGAATTAAATTGACACACTTGTGTTTTAATGGCTGGAGATTGTTTTAATCTCTGAAGAATTTTGACCGAGTATCACACTTCCTGAAAAAAATGTGGCTTTTTCATTTTTTTCCTATTTATTTAACAGATGGCACCAGGAGAGAAGGGTTTTTTTCATTTGATGATAACAACAGCCAATCTATCCGCCACTTCCTTCTTAAATGGACCTGGATTTTTTCGGCAGAATTGTATAAATACATCATGGGCAGACAGACCCTTAACAATCACTTCAGAAAAATACCAAAGATAATGGGAGCTGCAGATGCTGGAGAATCCGAGATAACACGGTGTAGTGCTGGATGAACACAGCAGGCCAAGCAGCATCATAGGAGCAGGAGAGCTGACGTTTTGGGCCTAGACCCTTCTTCAGAAAAGTGAGAGGGGGGTGGGTTCAGAATTAAATAGGGAGAGAGGGGAGGCGGACTGGAGATGGATAGAGGAGAAGATAGGTGCAGGGGAGACAGACAAGTTAAAGGGGCGCATATGGAGCCTGCAGAGGAGAGTATAGGTGGGGAGGTAGGGAGGGGAATCGGTCAGCCCAGGGAGGACGGACAGGTCAAGGGTGCGGAATGAGGTCAGTAGGAAGGAAATGGGGGTGTGTCTTGAGTTGGGAGGAGAGGATACGTGAGAGGAAGACCAGGTTGGGGAGGCGGCGATGAGCTGGGCTGTTTTTGGGATGTAGTAGGGGAGGGGAGATTTTGAAGCTTGTGAAGTCCCCATTGATACCATTGGGCTGCAGGGTTTCCAAGCGGACTATGAGTTGCTGTTCCTGTAACCTTCAGGTGGTATCATTGTGGCACTGCAGGAGGCCCAGGATGGACATGCCATCGAAGGAATGGGAGGGGGAGTTGAAATGGTTTGCGACTGGGAGGTGCAATTGTTTATTGCGAAACGAGCGTAGGTGTTCTGCAAAGCGGCCCCCAAGCCTCTGCTTGGTTTTCCCAGTGTAGAGGAGGCCACACCGGGTACAGCGGATGCAGTATACCACATTGGCAGATGTGCAGGTGAACCTCTGCTTAATATGGCAAGTCTTCCTGGGGCCTGGGATGGGGGTGAGGGAGGAGGTGTGGGGGCAGGTGTAGCACTTTCTGCGGTTGCAGGGGAGAGTGACGGGTGTAGTAGGGTTGGAGGGGAGTGTGGATTGGACATACCAGGCCTATTCGGCTACTCTTAAACCCCTAAGGTTGACCCAAACCTCCTGGTCTTGTTACTTTTGTAAAACAAAGAGCAAAAATAACAATTTCTATTTAGGTAGAACAGCTACCCACAAAACAAACATATCAAAGTATTAGGGATAATACAGTGTGGAGCTGGAGGAACACAGCAGGCCGGGCAGCAGGAGAGCTGACATTTCGGGTCAGGACATTTCTTCAGCAAAGGATTAGGGAACACGTTTCGAGACTGACAAAATCAGTTTCAGGGATTAAGGAGAGAGTTTCAGGGAGCTGGGTTGAATTTCCACAGGGGAGCAGTCTAGATCTACGCTATCCTCAGGAACATCCCTCCATCGCAAGGTCAGCATTGGGGATGTTTGCCAATGAATATAGAATGCTCAGCATCATTAGCCACTCTTCTGATACTGAAGCAGTCTGTGTTCATACCCCACAATATCCGGACAAGATTCAGGCTTGGTCTCACAAGTAAAACTTCACATCTATGTCACTCAATTGTTCTTTTTTCTTTATTCATTGATGGGATGAGGGTGTCGCTGCCAAGGCAGCATTTATTGTTCATCCCTAACTAACCAAGGGGGCAGTTCAGAGCCAACTACATTGCCCTGGGTCTGGAGTCACATGTTGGCCAGACCAGGTAAGGATGGCAGTTTCCTTCCCCAAAGAACTTTAGTGAGACAGGTGGGTTTTTCCAACAATTGACAATGGATTTGTGGTCGGCATTAGATTCTTAATTCCAGGTATTCTATTGAATTCAAATTCCACCATTTGCTGTGGTGGGATTCGAACCCAGGATAGACCCCCAAAATCTAAGCCTCGGGATTAATAGCCTGGCGATAATACCATGAGGCCATCTCCTCCCCTAGTGGTTGATAAGCAACAAGAGAAAGTTTAATGGCCATCCCTTGACATTCAATCATCAGAATCCACATCATTGAGATCACTGTGGACCAGAAACATAATTGTACCAGCCAAATATATGCTTTGGTTATTGATGACTCATAGTTCACCTTGGTTTTCCCAACCTAATTACCTCCTGTCTCCTTGCCCACAAGAGACAAGTCAGGGGTGTGATGGAATACTCCTCCATTGCCTGAATGAGTGCAGCCTCCAGCAACACTTGAGAAGCTCAACATCATCTTTTACTTTCTCCCTCTTCACTGTCAGGGCCCCAGACACACCTTGAAGGGGAAGCTGAGCTTTACCAGCACTTTGCTGACTCTGGTCTACTGCACTCGCTGCTCACAATGTGGTCTCCTCTACACTGGGGAAAGGAAGCACAGGCTATGTAACTGGTTATGCAGAACGCCTACATTCTGCCCTCAAAAAAAGACCTTGAGCTCTAGTTGTCTGCCATTTCAATGAGACTGGTGGGCGTATGGAATGCGCTACCAGCAGTGGTAGTGGAGTCAGATACTTTAGAGACTTTTAAATGACTCTTGAATAGGCACATGGATGATAGAATAATATAGGGTATGCAGGGTAGGATAGTAGGTTGGCACAACATCATGGGCCAAAGGTCCTGTACTATGCCATATTGTTCTATGTTCTATGTTCAACACTCCACCCTGTTCCCTGGCCAATGTGTCCTTCTCAGGCTTGCTGCAGTGCTCCAGCAAAGAACAGCACCTCATTTTCCCCATGGTAACTCTGCAGCCTTCTGGGCTCAATATTGAGCGCAACAATTTTAGGGCTTGAGACCATGTCCTTACCATCACATGTCCTTCCCATGTCCTTGTCATCACATGTGCTGCTATCACATGTAAACCCATTGTCAGCTGCTAATTGTCTCCGTTAGCAGCTATTCATTCCCCTGACTGACCTTTACCCACTCCTTTATCTGTCCAAATGTTTTTCTCCCCCTTTAGGCTCTACATATCATTTACCATCCCCATTCCTGCCTCCCCATCTTCTGCGTAAGCATCAACTTTTTTCCTGGTTACCTACAGTTCTGAAGTTGGCTCACTGGACCTGAGGCGTTAACTCTGCTTACTCTCCACAGATGCTGCCAGACCTGATGAGACTTTCCAGCAACTTCTGTTTTTGTTTTTGTGCCATCCAGAAAATTGCAGCCTGCTTGACTGACACCCCATCTACCACCTTCAATATTCACTCCCTGTCCCACCCAAGCACAGTGACAGCAGCGTGTACTGTACACAAGATGTAGTATAACAACTCACCAATGCACGGTTTTGCACTTTGGAAAAAAGAATGCAGGTATGGGCTATTTTCTAAACGGTGAGAAAATTTGTAAAGCAGAAGTACAAAGGGATCTGGGAGTGTTGGTCCAGGATTCTCTAAAAGTTAACTTGCAGGTAGAGTCCGTGATTAAAAAAGCGAATATAATGTTGTCGTTTATCTCAAGAGGGTTGGAATATAAAAGCAGCGATGTGCTTCTGAGGCTTTATAAAGCTCCAATTAGGCCCCATTTAGAATACTGTGTCCAATTTTGGGCCCCACACCTCAGGAAGGACATACTAGCCCTGGCGCGTGTCCAGCGGAGATTCACACGGATGATCCCTGGAATGGTAGGTTTAATGTATGATGAACGGCTAAGGATCCTGGGATTGTACTCATTAGAGTTTAAAAGGTTGAGGGGAGATCTAATAGAAACTTACAAGATGATGCATGGCTTAGAAAGGGTGGACACTGGGAAGTTGTTTACATTAGGCAGGGAGACTAGGACCCATGAGCACAGCCTTAGAATTAGAGGGGGTAAATTTAAAACAGAAATGAGACAACATTTCTTCAGCTAGAGACTGGTGGGCCTGTGGAATTCATTGCCACGGAGTGCAGTGGAGGCCGAGACATTAAATGTCTTCAAGGCAGATATCGATAAATTCTTGATCTCAGAAGGAATCAAGGGCTATGGGGAGAGTGCAGGGAAGTGGAGTTGAAATGCCCATCAGTCATGATTTAAATGGCGAAGTGGACTCGATGGGCCGAATGGCCTTACTTCCACTCCTATGTCTTATGGTCTTATGGTCTTCTTCAGCACAACCCAAGCACACAATCTCTACCAGCTTGAAGGAACTGGTTTCCTCTCCAAGCCACTCACCATCCTGACTTGGAAACACATCACCAATCCTTCAGTGTTGCTGGATCAAAATCCAGGTACTCCTTCTCTAATAGCACTGTAGGTTTCCCTACAACACCCCCAAAAACAGCAGTATGGATAACATATGAAATAATAATTTTAAATAATTCCCAACGAGAGATAGAAGAAGTCAAAGTGAGAAATTTGAACGAAATGATCCTGAGTCGCAAGACAGGATTATTGAAGTTCAGAAGGGGCCTCTTCTTTCAATCAAACAAATCCATTACAACAGCTGCGTTTTAACATTTAAACAACTTGCTTTATGTTGTTAACCCTGGATCGAAGATCAAGAGCTCGATGATGGCAGCAGTAGGACGGTGTGTCACATAAGGAGAAGGTACATAGCTGTTTAGAATAATCAGGCATCTGTCTGAAAGCTGCACACTTTCTGACACTTCTCATTCTGAGAGGGGCTCAAACTCACACCGACAGCTCTTTTTCTACTTCAGGAATTAGTGACTGACCCTGAGTTTCTAAGCTGCATGAATGTAACTTTGATTCTCCAGGGGAATAGTGGTGAATTAACAAATCAAGTCAAGGTTCAGCTGTCAGTAAATTGGACCAGTGCCTCCTGCTGTTTTTATTGACCTACACTGTTTCTGGCTAACTGCAGGAATTGGAGTGAGACCTGATATTAACATACCAGGGCACTGAGGTGTAATGGCAGCTGCATGTTACACAGCTACAAACACTGTTATTAATCTGAAGAAGCCAAGAAACCCTTTAGGTCCCTCTCTATTAGCACCACCCCCACCCCGTCACCAAACACTTCAATTCTCTCTCCTCTCCTAATTCATGCCGGGCTGTAGTCTTGCCCACTCCCCTCTGCCCTGCCCATTATCCTATTGTCATGTTTTTGTCCTGACAGCACATAATGGCGACTCATCCAAAGGATGGGGGAAGGTGACTTCATAGAACATAAAACAATACAGCACAGAACAGGCCCTTTGGCTGTCGATGTTGTGCCGACCTGTGAACTAATCTAAGCTCATCCCCCTACACCATCCCATCATTATCCATATGCTTATCCAAGGACTGTTTAAATACCCCTAATGTGGCTGAGTTAACTACATTGGCAGGCAGGGCTTTCCACGCCCTTACCACTCTCTGAGTAAAGAACCTGCCTCTGACATCTGTCTTAAATCTATCACCCCTCAATTTGTAGCTATGCCCCCTTGTACACGCTGAAGTCATTACCCTCGGAAAAAGACTCTCACTGTCCACCCTATCTAATCCTCTGATTACTTCAGTTCCATCTCTAACTCCCAACCACAGAAAGGCGCATTGATAGACAATGCATTTAGTGTAGCTAGTAAGTCTGACAGCATCTGAACAACATAAATCATAAGGAATAGTAGAAATAGGCCATTCAGCCCTTCAAGCCTGCTCCACCATTTTATCAGACCAAGGCTGAACGTCTAATTCAACTCCAATTTCTGGCTAAACTCTAAATTTGATAATAAAACCAAGAACTGCCAGATGTTGCAAATCGGAAACAAAACAGAAAGTGCTGGAAAAACTCAACAGGTCTGGCAATTTCTGTGGAGAGAGAAACAGAGTTAACATTTTGGGTCCAGTCTGATCCTTCATCAGAACAGCAACAACATTAAGTGTCACAAAGTAAGTTATTTGCTTTAATATGGAATAATTTAAATGATAAAAATAGCCGAGCAGTGAGCATCTCTGGTGAAGAGAATTCCAAAAATTCAAAGCCGCCTGTGTGAAAATATTTCTCCTGTTTCTAAAGCTAATGGACCAAATCTTTACTGAGACTGTAATACTTGGTAAAAACTGAAAGAACTGCAGATGCCGTAAATCAGGAACATAAACAGAAGCTGCTGGGAAAGCTCAGCAGGTCTGGCAACATTTGTGGAGAAACATTTCAGGTCCGATGGCTCTTCCTTAGAACCCCCAAAACAGACCCGGAACATTAACTCTGATTTCTCTCCACAGATGATATCAGTCTTGTTGAGCTTTTCCAGCAATTTTGTCCTTGTTTCTCTAATTCTTGGTTCCTGATTCTACTATAATTATTTCACGAGCTGACGGAGCAAGTGTGACCTCACAACACCTCTGTCTGAATAGGAAATGGACTCTCATTTACTCATAAATTGTGGAATAATTTGCCTCTGCTCAGTGTAGAAATCCAACAATAGGTTTAATTTCCTGTGAGGCTGGATGAACACAGCAGGCCAAGCAGCATCTCAGGAGCACAGCTCCTGAGATGCTGCTTGGCCTGCTGTGTTCATCCAGCCTCACATTTTATTATCTTGGAATCACCAGCATCTGCAGTTCCCATTATCTCTGAGGTTTACTTTCCTTTTCCCTTGTGGAACACACACATACAATCAAACTGGATTTTTTTCTGCCAATGTTCCTTTAGGCTCAGAACGTTGTACTAAACTTTTGTTTTGACTGGGTCTAAGGAACTGGCGGCAGCATCTTTCGACCATGAATCTCACGCATGAATTTTCTGGAGGTGTGAGTTGATAACAGCACGATGAATGCAACAAGGTATCTGGGACATTAGTGAAGAGCAGAGAGAGTTAAATCAGCCTGCAAGGTTTGGAGATTCACAACTCACAACTGGTTGAAACATGAAGATGCTGTGCAGTATTAATGACCTGTTACATTTCCAACAGGGCTGGTCCACTCTGTCAGACTCCTGCAATGCAGGTCACCCAGAACGTCATAAGGAGAACCTGTGGTGTCCTGTGCTTTTGCAGAAACTGACTATGTGGAATGAATGTGCATTCCAAAAACTTCCACAAAAGTTTAGTTCAACATTCTGAGTCTAAAGGTACATCTGCAGAAACATTGCAGATAGAGGCTATTTGGCCCATCGAGTCTGTACCAACCATCTGAAGAGCATGGAGGTGTTGGTTGGTTCGTCAGGCCGACTGTTTTACATGCACATCTCCTTTCTAGGTGACATAGTCAGTGCTCTGTGGCATCCGTTGAAGCACTGTTGCTGTGTCCCGCTCTGAATTTAAATGGTGTGGTCTGTCGTGGCGAGCTGTCTTGTCTCTGGTTTTGTACTGTAGTGGCATGTAGATGAAGTCTATTTCAGCATGTTTATTAATTGCATCGGTGGTTGACAAGCAGGCCTCCAGGAATTTTCATGCTTGTCTTTATCCTGCTTGTCCTGGTATTGTAACTTGATCCCAGTCAAATTGAGCATCTTTGTCCCAGTCAAACTGATGTCCTTCTACGTCAGAGTGTTTTGAAACAAGGGACACCATTTACTTCCAACCATAAACAAGACTGCACACCATGACAGACCGGACCATATAAATTCAGAACAGGACAGATCAGCACTGAGGCTACTCAGCACTGACCGTGTCACCTAGAAGGAAGACGAAACATTTGCATGAAAACCAGTCGGCTCGGCAAACCAACCAACAACTCCAAATGCAACCTGAGCGACAGACCTTTGTTAAAACATTAAATGTGAAGAGCACCCCACTTAAGACCCTTCCCCAAACCACATTCCCATGGCCAATCCACTTAACTTGCACATCTTTGGACTGTGGGATTATACCAGAGCACACAGACAGAGCCCATGGAGACACAAGGAGAATGTTTATGTGGAGTTTGCACAGTCACCTGAGGGTGGAATCGAGTCTGGGTCCCAGCCGCTGTGAGGCTGCAGTGCTAACCTTTGTGCTGCCCTTGACTGGAAGGTTGATCAGTGGTAAGGGGAGAGCTGCACTCCACGAGATCTTAAGGTGCCGGACCTTACTCTAACCTAATCAATATGGCATCGTCAGATTTAATGGATTTTAATGTGGTCTCCAATCAGAACCCTTTCAGCATCAATACCTCACATTGGTTTTTGGAGCTGAATTGTACTGAGAAAAGTCTAATGAGATGATGCTTCACTGCAACAAATTCCACCCTCATATCTTCTTTCTTTAGGGAAATTGTGACATTATGTTGCTCAGAACAGTTAGCAAGTGGTTTAATCATTTGCACTGACAGGTACAGGTGACAGTAGATTCCCTTTAAAAGGTCACCAGTGGAACACTAGAAGGTGTTAATAAGCCAAAAGTGAAGAGAGGCCAAATTACTGAAGAAGTGATGAAGGTGAGAGGAAATAAATCCTCCAGATCATGAGGTGTGAGATGAAGAGGAATGCTTTAATGTACTGCAGTCCTGGCACTGTCAACTTAGTGAGAGAGAGAGTCACTGAGAGAGCTATGGGTGTTTTCCCTTTACTCTGTTACAGGCCACTGAACAAACTGCAAGTGTTTTGAAAGGATGCATTTATTATGGGGCACACAAGACACACTGGGCACTGACAAAACATTCAATCATTCACTCGTACACAAAATAAAAACAGCTTTTCCAAAAGGTTAGCCAATGGTGTCTTAGCAACTATGGACACAGAATAAGTCTTCTTCTCCCAAAATCTGAAAAAAATTTGCATTGTAATTTTGGGCTGAGAAACATAGAAAATAGGATCAGGAGTAGGCCATTCAACCTTTTCAGCATACTACATCGTTCAATATGGTCATGGCTGGCAATTAAACCAATTTCCTATTTTTGCTTTCTCCCCATTCCCTTTGATCCCTTTAGCTCTAAAAACTATCTTTAAATTCTTCCAGAAAACAGTCAATGTTTTGGCCTTGACTGCTTTCTGAGGCAGAGAATTTCTCAGACTCATCACTCTCCTCATCTTAGTCCTATCCTGTATTCTTTGAATGTGACCCCTAGTTCTGTACTCCCTGGACACTGTGTTTACCCTGCCTAGGTTAATTAGAGTTTTGTAGGCTTTTTTTAATAAGATTTTTTAAGAAGTTGGTGTGCAAAAGGAGAAAGTGTTATACTAAAACCAATGTTTGAAAGGGTTTTATGTTTAGGTATGTTTTAAAACAGGTAGCCTTGACCCATCGTTTGTGTCATGTAAACAACTGCTTGAACAAACAATAATTCATATTTAAGTTCCAGATTTTTTGAAGCTGAGTGAAGTACTGGTAGAATTTTTGCTGGCAATATGATGCTAATTGGTCTATGGACTAGTGACCAGTTATCGATGATAGAGACCTTTTGCCTGATAACAACTAGGTGATTAGTTCACAGGTAACTGAGCAGCTTAGAGCTGGGGCCAAGTTACAGAGAGAGAAAAGTATTCAGTTCTTCCCAAGGTGCAGGAGCAGTCTCTCGGTTCTCTGCAGCGAAAGCTCACCATAAACCTCAAACAACAGTCTATCTTTCCAGCCGCAGTTGTTGTAAGGTGTAAATTCTAAAGCTGTAAAGTCTAACTGATAAGTTAGACTTAAAAAAAATCTTTAAAATTTTGTGACAACTCTGTGCATAGTGGAGATCAGTTTCCAGCATGCTTTCCTAGTCAGGTGTGACAGTGTTCTTTGGAACTCTGTTTACCAACTTCAGACTGTTTCTTGACAGCAACATTATTGAAATCCACTTTGGTCTCCTTACCTAAGGAAGAATACAACTTATTTAAAAGAGGAAACACTGGTTTAAGAGATTGATTTCAGGTGTGGGAAGGATGTCCAACGCAGACAGGTCGTATAGACGGGATCTGTATTTTCTGGATTTTTAGAAGAACGATCTACAAGCTGCCTACTTGGAACTTACAAGCTGGTGAATTCTGGCCAAAAGTACCCTGTCATTTGGGCACTGTAAGGTATTGTATTGCATTGTAAGTGATTTAAGGATGATGATGGGACTCTGATGATTCCAATGGTACATGGAATGGTTGAGAAAGGGATCAGAGGTAGCAGATACAACTTATTTGGTGTCATGTGTTGGTCACTCAGCTGGGGAGGCACCTTCACCAAGTTGGGGCGCATACTGTGCCCAGGGCCATGTGGAGCAGACGATGATCCTTGGAACGGTCTAGGATCACCTCTGGAATCTTTACCACAGAGGGCTATTGAAGCGGTCATTACATATATTCAAGGCTGAGAGAGACAGATTTTTCGAATCATTAAGCCATTCAAGGGGGAAGGTGAAAATGCAGGAAAGTGGCTTTTCAGATCAGCCATTATCTCATTGAATGGTGCAGCAGACTCAAAGGACAACTTGGGATGGCGCAAAATACACTGGTCCGGCCAAACATGCCAACATCACATGAGTAAGTAAAAGATGGCCTACTAATGTCCTTTTGTCTTATATACTTATGCTCATGTGTTGTGCTCTGCACAAGTGGAGTGGGCAATAAGGTGACATAATAGATAGGGAATGGGAGTGATTGACCAGGAGGAGGGATTAGGACACTGAGCTGGAGGCTGTTCTCTGTGTGGGCAACAGAATTAGCTGCATCAGGCTCTGCTATCCTGACAGGAGCTGACTGAGACCCAGACGCCAGCTAGAGGCAGTAGGCAATCATAGACTTTCAAGGTCAAGATGCCAGTATTTGTTCAGACCTGTGTGTGCACTCTGTTTTCATTTACTTTGTGTTCCTCTTTGCTGACTGTCAATAAAAGCTTATAGTTGGAACTGACTAATTTCTTGTCTGTGTGTGAAGTCTCCCCACTGGACAATGGTAAGCTCCAAGATGGTCTCTGGGCAGTGGTGAAACAGTAGAGGGGACTCAGAGAGCATGTTTGGACGCGATGTGTATAAGGATAGCTAACCCGTGTGGGCTGGTGGTCATTATTGAAACGGATTTAGTCAGATCTTGCTGAGCCTCACATGAGAATTCCTCAAAATACTCTCACTGCACCAAAACAACATAGGTTCAGCTCTTTGAGTAAAGGGGAAGTTCTTTTCTTAAAGTAGTTTTGCCTGGAATAAGTCCAAAGTGTGGAATTACTCCAAATTAATTTTAATTATCTCAGTCAAGCTTGTTTTGTGATTTTGATCACAAATTCCAAGTTCACATATATGTCATGTCATTAAGACCAATAAATATTGCTTCCTGCTCCAGACTTCACTTTCCAGTCGTACTGCAGTCCCCACCAGCTGACTGCAGAGAAACAGGCAACAGGCCATTGGGAAGTGAACACCGCACAGTCTGGCTCTATCTTAGCACGATTGTTTCAGGAGCCATTGTCAATGCCTTTCTTACCGTTAGTATTGAATGCTGCAATGCTCTAACTGTTCCCCCCCATCTTCCTTAAACATGAGCTCATCAAATCTCTGCTGTCTCCCTTTAAAATTAGCTGTGTTTAAACTGTGGTACAAGAGCAGGCTAGGAATAAGTAATTCACTGCAAGTAACTTACCTTCTGACTCCCTCCATCTACAAAGCACAAGGCAGGACTGTGATGGAATACTCCCCACTTGCCTGGAGGAGTGCAGCTCCAACAGCACTAAAGAAGCTTGACACCATCCAGGATAAAGCAGCCGCTTGATTGGCACCACATCCACAAACATCCTCTCCCTCCCCCACCAACACTCAACAGCAGCAGTGTGTACTGTCTAAGATACACTGCAGAAATTCACTAAGGCTCCTAAAAACCTTCCAAATCCATGACCACTACCATGTAGGAATACAAAGGCAGCAGACACATGGGAACACCAGAATCTGCAAGTCCCCCTTCAAGCCACTCACCATCCTGTCTTGGAAATATATTGCTGTTCCTCAGTGCCACTGGGTCAGGGTTCTGAAAGCCCCTCCCTAACAGCACTGGGTCTATCTACTACCCATGTACTACAATAGTTCAAGGCAGCAGCTCACCACCATTTTCTTAAAGGACAACTAGGATGGGCAACAAACATTGGTCCTCTTGGTGATGCCCACATGCTAATTCAAATAAGAAAAATAATTATGCTGTGTATTCTTGTTCTGTAATATCTCCACAGTCTTACCCCTCCCCCCTACATGCCTATAATCCCTTCCAGCTGCACAACCCTCTGAGATCTCACCTCCACTCCAATTCCGGCCAATAAGTATCCCTGGTTCCTGTCTCCCTACCACCAACGGCCGTGCTTTCAGTTTCCTGGACTCTAAGCTCTGGAACTTCCTCCATAAACCTCTCGACCTCTCTCCCTTCCTTTGAAACACTCTTAAAAACCTACATCTTTAGTTAAGCTTTTGCACACCTGTCCTGCTATGTCCTTAAATGTCTCAATGCCTGTATTTGTTTGATGGCACTCATGTGAAGCGCATTGGGCTGTTTGCTCTATCGAAGATGCTATATAAATGCAAACTACCATTGTGTACAGTAACATATTCCACTCTGGTCAGCCTGTCATGCTCACCTCAAAGTAATCAGCTTATCCAACAAATACAAGAGATAACACACTGTGGAGCTGGAGGAGCACAGCCGGCCAGGAAGCATCAGAGTGGCAGGAAAGCTGATGTTTCTGATTGGGACCCTTCTCCCCATTTCTGAAGAAAGGTCCCAACCCGAAATGTCAGCTTTCCTGCTCCACTGATGCTGCCTGGCCTGCTGTGCTCCATCAGCTCCACACTGTGTTATCACTGACTCCAGCAATGGCAGTTCTTACTATCTCTGAGTGACTTATCCATCAAATAACCTAGCCAATGGACTGGTCACCAGGAATGGTGTGCACAGGTTTGATTTTCACGTCAATTCCTTCTGCTGTCAGAAACAGAAGGAGGCTATTCGGACCGTCTATTCGGTTCTTCCATCTAATGGCTTTACGCTGAGTCAAAGCTTTAGGATTTCCACCCTAACAATGCTGTGGGTGGGTGTAACTTTATCACATGAACTACAGCAGTTTTAGAAGACTTCTCCCACTATCAGCTTCACATGGGCAACTTTTTAATTTTATTCATTGACAGGATGAGGGCATCTCTGGCCATGCCAGCATTTATTGCCCACCTCTAATTGGCCAGAGGGAATTTGAGAGTCAGCCACATTGCTGTAGGTATGAAGTCACATGTACGCTAGACCCGGTAAGGACAGCAGTTTCCTTCCCCAAAGGATATGAGTGAGCCAGGTGGGGGTTTCTGACAATCCACAATGGTTTCATTGTCATCATTAGAGCAGATTCATTTTTAATGAACTCAAACTCCACCTGAGTCCCCACAACATTACCTGGGCCTGTGACCCAATAGTGGGGTCAAAAAGTTAAAGGTCATTGTTCTCCCAGGTTAAACAGTAATTAAGTACAGGTTAAATAATACAGGCTGGACCTGGCAGTGGCGATCATATCCCATGAACAAATTAAAATAGTTGTCTGCCCTGGGTCCTGATTCTATCCACTGTATTGCTTCAATCCCTCAACATGCCTGTCTCGCAAAAATCTATCAGTTGTGGATTGAACATTATTCATTAGCAATTCCTTAGCTGCAGCATCCTCTGCTTGCTGAGGGTCAGTGTCCCACCCATTATCCACCCACTGCTTGCTGAGGGTCAGTGTCCCACGCTTCATCCACCCACTGCTTGCTGAGGGTCAGTGTCCCACCTTCATCCACCCACTGCTTGCTGAGGGTCAGTGTCCCACCCATCACCCACCCACTGCTTGCTGAGGGTCAGTGTCCCACCTTCATCCACCCACTGCTTGCTGAAGGTCAGTGTCCCATGCTTCATCCACCCACTGCTTGCTGAGGGTCAGTGTCCCACGCTTCATCCACCCACTGCTTGCTGAGGGTCAGTGTCCCACCCATTACCCACCCTCTGCTTGCTGAGGGTCAGTGTCCCACCCTTCATCCACCCACTGCTTGCTGAGGGTCAGTGTCCCACCCTTTATCCACCCACTGCTTGCTGAGGGTCAGTGTCCCACCCATCACCCACCCACTGCTTGCTGAGGGTCAGTGTCCCACCCATCACCCACCCACCCACTGCTTGCTGAGGGTCAGTGTCCCACCTTTCATCCACCCACTGCTTGCTGAGGGTCAGTGTCCCACCTTTATCCACCCACTGCTTGCTGAGGATCAGTGTCCCACCCTTCATCCACCCACTGCTTGCTGACGGTCAGTGTCCCACCCATCACCCACCCACCCACTGCTTGCTGAGGGTCAGTGTCCCACGCTTCATCCACCCACTGCTTGCTGAGGGTCAGTGTCCCACGCTTCATCCACCCACTGCTTGCTGAGGGTCAGTGTCCCACCCATCACCCACCGTCTGCTTGCTGAGGGTCAGTGTCCCACCCTTCATCCACCCACTGCTTGCTGAGGGTCAGTGTCCCACCCTTCATCCACCCACTGCTTGCTGAGGGTCAGTGTCCCACCCATCACCCACCGTCTGCTTGCTGAGGGTCAGTGTCCCACCCATCACCCACCCACTGCTTGCTGAGGGTCAGTGTCCCACCCTTCATCCACCCACTGCTTGCTGAGGGTCAGTGTCCCACCTTTATCCACCCACTGCTTGCTAAGGATCAGTGTCCCACCCATCACCCACCCACTGCTTGCTGAGGGTCAGTGTCCCACGCTTCATCCACCCACTGCTTGCTGAGGGTCAGTGTCCCACGCTTCATCCACCCACTGCTTGCTGAGGGTCAGTGTCCCACCCATCATCCACCCACTGCTTGCTGACGGTCAGGGTCCCACCCTTCATCCATCGTTGTATTTCCTAACTCCCTTCTGCGACTGATAGATTTTCGACACAGGCTAGACAACTGTTTTCATGTGTTTGGGATATAACCTGTCAAGGCCAGTCTTTAGTATTTAACCTGTAATTTATTTATTATGCTGTAGTTTATTTATTACTTAACAGGTTGGCAATGGCCTAGCTCTGATTTTCAGGTGTGTTCCCTCATTCTAGCCGCTTGCACGGGCAAAAAAATGTTTCTCATTATAGCTAACTCATTAATTTCTTCCAAAATCTAAAAATTTTCAATCAAACTTCCTCTTCAGTTTCTACATTTGAGGGAAATGAGCCTCATTTATGTAACTCTCTTGTAACTTAACCCTTAGTGCCTTGGTAATAACTTGGTATTGTGCTCTGTAGCCTCCTTAAGCCAATAAAGCCTTTGTAAACTATGGTGCCCAGAATGCGACCCACCCAGGGCTTCGCAAGAGACAGTTACATTCCCGTTTAAGTTTGTCAGGAATGGAGGCCGCTGATCTCGGGAGAATGCCTGGAGTTGACCGCAGCCAAAAACTTTCACTTCAGCAACTGAACCACAATGACCTCTGCATGGAAGCAATAGGTCACAAATCTGCTTGGAATTAATTTGTTGTGCTTGGCTTCTCGCAAGGGACCTTGAGGCTTCCCGTGGTATCTGAATCCCAATGGATTTCTCCACACTTTATGAAGCAGTTAATGTGAGCATGGCCTTACTGGGGGGTCCAGCTGTTTCTCCTATCATCACAGTGAACAGTCCAGGTTACACAAATTCAATCCCTCAACAGCACACGTTGAAAGAGAGACAAACGGCTCATCGGAATAAATGTGTCTCCCCCATATTTACTTAACCTCTTGCCAGGTCATAGCAATCGTCGAAAATAACCTCTGAAGGTACAAACACTGGGAGACTGGGGTGGGCAAGGATTTCTCTTCTTGGTCACTAATCAAGTGATGCCTATTGGAAAGGAGCAAGGAATAAATTTGGACGGGCAGTCAGGTGACAGCTCCCTGAGGCCACACGGTGTGTTTCTGTTCCAATGTGGTGGTGGGGGGCTGGGGGGGGGGGTGTTAGAATGGAAAGGAAGCAGACTCTCAGGCATGTAATCTGCTAAAACCATCCCACCCCAGAGCCAATCAGCTCAGACCAGATTGGGGCAGAACAACTCCCAACCCCGGGCAGTGGGTACCTTACAAAGCTAATGAAAAAGCCAGTTCCGCCCACTTTCCATCCAGTCCCCTGCCCCATGACATCATGTAAATGGAAGCTGTTTGGAGATGGTCTTTAGTGGCAGACAAGGAGGAAAACGGGCAGAACTTCAGGCAGGTTCTGAGGCCTACCTGCTCATAGCTCCAGCCATAGGACTCCCCCTAATGGGGTCCCCTTCTACAATGCTGGTCTAACACATGTAGCCGTATTTTACTTTTAAAAATAACAAGAGGCCCTTTCTCAGATGGTAGTGCTCCTTCTCTCACATCCGTGCAACTGTTGTGGTACAGCCCATGCTCTATATGTCAGGATGCTCTTAAGATGCAACCTCTTGATATCATCATTGTATCAGAGCGTGTGACCTGAGGGGAGAAAGGTCTCATGCTCCATCTTACTTTAAATCACTTGAAACATGACACTCTACTGGAATTATGTTCCTTTGTTGTAAACTAATAGCTTAATATTAGCCCAGACCATGTGTTTGAGTAATGCAGTGTTTGTACATAAATGTTTGATATAATAAGTGCTTATTGCACTTTTCATTACCACGATATTCACATCAAAGACAAGGAAACTTAGCAGAAGTAGGCCATTCAGCCCCTCAAGTCTGTTCCGTCCTTCAATGAGATCATAGCTGATCTGACAATCCTCAACTCTACTTTCCTGCCTTTTTCCCATAGCGCTTGATTCCCTTGTTCACCTCAGCCTTAATGACCCAGCATCAACAGCCCTCTGCAGTAAAGAGTTCCACAGACTCACAATCCTCTGAGAGAAGAAATTCCTCCTCATCTCTGTCTTAAACGTGCAACTTCTTATTCTGAGAAGATGACCTTCGAGCCTAGACTCTCCTCACAAGGGGAACAACTTCTCTGCATCTACCTTGTCAAGCTCCCTGAGAATCTTGTATGAATAATAAGGTCACCTCTCATTCCACTAAACCCTAATGAGCCCAACTGACACAACCTCTTCTCATGAGACGGTCTTTTTTCCTGGTATCAGAATCTAGTGAACCTTGACTGGATTGCCTCCAATGCCAGTATATCTTCCTTTAAATAAGAAGCCAGAGCTATTCCAGCTGTGGTCTGACTAGTGCCATGTTTAGTGCTGGTGAAATCTCCCTACTTTTATCAGGTGAAGCACCCTGCTCGAGAGAAAGCCCTACACAGGCAGTGGGTGGTCTTTCCTCACAAGGACTCCTCAATGGAGTGTGAAGTCTGACCACTGAACAATAATTGGTTGCATCAGACAAAAATGCCTGTTTGGGTGACTGCTCATACCACATTGTGGGGCCAGGAGTCTCCACGCAATGCTGGCTGCGGTGGGTGGGAGAGGGTCCCAATCCAGAGCACAACATCCTGCTCCGAGTGTCTGAGCATAAGACGACAACAGGGACTTGGTCAAGACACTGTTGGAAAGGGAACCAAAATAAAGCTGGGAAAGAAGGGAGAGAAATGGAAAGTAAGAAAATGACTGAATAATATTTCTGATCATTGCTGCACAGTGTGTCGTTCAGTCTTTTCTCCCACATATGGTTGCAGAGTGGTGTGTGATTGCATTCACAGACCAGAGTCTGATTTGCCAATTCTAAGTGGGATAGTTTGTTGCTTTTTGATGCTGAATTCTCTGATGAATCAATGGGTTTTGGGGGAAAGAGTGGGAGTTGGAGGTGTGGAGGAGAACTAAGTGATGTCTGTCCTGTTCCATTTACCGACATGAGAAATCCCATGGGGAATCGACCACGTGCTCCTGACGGGAAACATCAAATCTCTCTTCTCTTGAAAAGTTACTATGTTAGCTTGAAAAGCCATCTTGACAGCAACAGTAGTCCAAACACAAAGTGAATCGACAGAAAGCAGTAGTTTATTATTTTTACTGTCACTATGACGCTAGTGGATGACCCAGTTTATGCAATTTACCTTCCATCACTCGAAGCAAATTTCACATTGCACAAACTTGAAACAGTTCTCTTTCCCTTCAAATCCTGTGTGCTTTTCTAACTCTTAAAAAAGAAATGACCCTTTTTTTAAAATCAACTGGAGCAGCTACAAGCATTCCCCAAATTGTAATGCAGGAAACAAGGATTGCAGGATTTAGCGAGAGCACTTAAAACGTTCACTGAATCACACAATGATTATGGCGCAGAAGGAAGCCGTTTGGCCCATTGAGACTGCACTGGGATTCTGCGTATTTTAACTTAGTGTCAGTCTCCTGTGTTTTCCCCATAATCCTGCACATTGTGTTGTTTCAAATAATCATCCAATATCCTCTGGAATACCTCACCTGGCTGGGCCTCTACCATACTTCCAGGCTGTGCATTCCACACCCTCAACACTCATTGAGTGATAACGTGTTTTCTTACCTTACGTTTGCTTCTTTCACAAATCACTTTTAAATTGTCCCCTTTAGCATCCTGGTAAATGTATGCTGAGCCCTCTCCGGCTTAATATTATCTTTCCTAAAATTGGGCAACCGGAACTGGACACAGTAGTATGGAGTTCAATCTGGATAAATGTGAGGGCCTTGGGTAGTGTTATAGAACAGACGGATCTAAGAGGTTCAGGTACATAATTCTTTGAAGTTTGCATCATGTATGGACAGGGTGTTTAAAAGATATTTGGCACATTTCCCTTCATTGCTCAGTCCTTTGAGTATAGGAATTGGGAAGTTGAGTTTGAGGTTGTACAGAAAATTGATGAGTCCTCTTCTGGAGTACTGTGTCCAATACTGATCACCCATTATAGGAAGGATATTATTAAGCTGGAGAGGGTTCAGAAGAGATTGACCAGGATGTTGCTGGGTACGGAAGGTTTGAGTTATAAAGAAAGGCTGGATAGGCTGGGACTTTTACCACTGGAGCGTAGGAGGTTGAGAGGCGACCTTATAGAAGTTTATAAAATAATGAGGAGTACGGATAGAGTTAATGGTACTTGTCTTTTCCCGAGGGTGGGGGAATTTCAACACTAGGGGGCACACTTTTTCAGGTGAGAAGACATTGAAAAAAGACGAGAGGCAATTTTTTTTTAAACAGATTGTGGTTTGCGTGTGAATGAGCTTCCTGATGAAGTGGTGAATGTGGGTACAATTACAATGTTTAAAAGACATTTGTTTAAGTGCACGAATAGGAAAGGTTTGGAGGGATATGGGCCAGGAGCAGGCAGGTGGGACTAGTTTAGTTTGGGATTATGTTCAGCATGGACCAAAGGGTCTGTTTCTGTGCTGTACTATTCTATGACTCTAGAACATTCAAAGAGATTAATCTTTACTTACCAATGATTCCATCAGGTCATCCTGGAGGCTTGGCAGCTCCATTAACCATCAGGGCCAGTGGAGGAGGGCAGTGGGGTATGGGAGAAGACAGAGTGTGTGTGCGTGTGCGTGAATGTTGGGGTGGGGGCAGTGGGGTGGAATTGGTATCTGGCAAATTGAAAGTGTTGGTTGCATTCCAAAGGCCATCAGCAAAGCTTCAAAGACCTCCAATTAGTGGATGGATGGAGTTTCCATTTTGTACAGGTCCTCACTCACAATGTAGGTCAATCATCTGCTGAGAAAGGGAAAGGTTTCCAGGAGCCATTGATGCATTTAGACTGGCTACAGGAACACAAGGCCTCTGCTTTGGTTTGTTTTCTCTCCTCCTGCTGATCACCTCAAATAAATTACGGCATCGGCCAAACAATAAACGAGGGAAACTGAAATGAAGAGATAACAAGGTGTAGAGCTGGATGAACACAGCAGGCCAAGCAGCATCAGAGAAGCAGGAAAGCTGATGCTTCGGGCCTAGAACCTTTTCCTGAAGAAGAGTCTAGGCCCGAAACGTCAGCTTTCCTGCTCCTAAGATGCTGCTTGGCTTGTTGTGTTCATCCAGCTCCACACTGTACTATCTCAGATTCTCCAGCATCTGCAGTTCCTACTGTCTCTGAAACTGAAATGAAAGTGTTTTTCTAATCACTTACATTCATTGCTCCCCATTGTTCTGTACCAAACAGCTTCCAACTCAATTACTTCAAACTTAAGAGGCAATTTTATATATTCTTTCCAGCCTGACTCCAATTTTACCTGAGTGAGCTTGATTTGAATCATCTTGTTTTTAAAGTGGCACAGTGTGATCCCCATTCTGACAGTATCTCAGCAGATCTCACCTCCATTCGTGTTCCAAAAGGCTGCCTGTCCAGGCACATGGTCAGCAAGCAATTCAATTTGGTTTTATTTAACACAGCTTCAGACATCAGGAACAATTAATTCCCTCACCACCAATATCTAATGAAAACACTGAGCACTTACTTTAGGAGCAGAAGTAGGCCATTCAGGCCATCGAGGTCATGGCCGGTCTGATAATCCTCAACTCCACTTCATTGCCTTTTCCCCATAACCTTTGATTTATGATTAAAATTCCGCCCATCTCAAGTTTGAATATACATAATGATCCAGCCTCAACAGGTCTATGTGGTAAAGAATTCTATAGATTCACAACCCTTTCAGAAAATGGGTGGCACAATGGCTCAGCGGTTACAGTGCCAGGGACCCAGGTTCATTTTGGACTCGGGGAACTGTCTGTGTGGAGCTTGTATGTTCTCCCCATGTCTGCATGGGTTTCCTCCGGGTGCTCCAATTTCCTCCCGCAGTCCAAAGATTTGCAGGCTAGGTGGATTGGCCATGCTAAATTGCCCAAGAGTATTGAGGAATGTGCAGGCTAAGTGGGTTAGTCATGGGAATTGCACAGGTACAGGGACAGGGTTGAGAAGTGGGTGTGGGTGAGATGCTCTTTGGAGGGTCAGTGCAGACTTGATGGACTGAATGGCCTGTTTCTACATTGTAGGGATTCTGTTTTAATGGTGACCTCTTCTGAGATGATGCCCTACTCTGGTTCAAGTCTCTCCTACTTGGGGAAACAATCTCTCCACATGTGGCTGTTGCAATATTTTATACTTCACAATTCACTTCTTCCCCTCATTGCTTTACATCAAAGGTTTTGGAGCTGTAATCCTGCCAGGAAACTCTCATTTCTCTCAGGTTACTAATCTGCTTCTGCATTTTCAGTCTTTTACTTGCTAGTTTCCTTGTCAGCTCATGCTTGGTGCATTAATTCTATGTAGTCTGTATAAGAATGTAAAGAGAAGCATCAGAACACACTGAACATGCACTGAAGGAAAAATAATAGGACCATGTCCCTGTGTTACCATAGCATTGGAAAACATCTTTACATAGTTATTGGTAGGGCCCTGGTGGGGATTGTCAAACAGAGAGGCCTTGGAGCACAGTTACATAGTTCACTAAAAGTGGTGTCACAGGTAGTCAGGGTGAAGAAGAAGGTACTAGCTTGCACTCAGGGCATTGAGTGCAGGAGCTGGGACATCATGTTACTGCTGTACAAGTCAATGGTGAGGCCACATTTGGAGTACTGCGCACATTTCCAGTAGCCCTGCTACAGGAAGGATTTTATTAAATCATATTCCAACCAAACTAATCTCCAAACTCCAAGACTTGGGACTCTGCTCCGTCTTCTGCAACTGGATCCTTGACCCACAGACTGCAATCAGTGAGACTAGGCAACAGCACCTCTTCCACAACAATCCTCAACACTGGTGCCCCACAAGCTGCCTACTCAGCCCCCTTACTATACTTCCTATACACTCATGCCTGCGCGTCCAAATTCCATCCTAATTCCATCTACAAGTTTGTGACAACACCACCGTTGTAGGCTGGATCTCAAACAATGATGAAATGGAATACAGGAAGGAAATAGAATGCTTGATGGCATAGTGTAAAGATAACAATCTCTCCCTTAATGTCAGCAAAACTAAAGAGCAGGTTATCAACTTCAGGAAGCAAGGAGGAGAGCACGTCCCTATCTGCATCAATGGAGCTCAGGTGGAAATGGTCAAGAGCATTATGGTCCTAGGAGTGACAAGCACCAACAATCTGTCCTGGTCAACTCACATTGATGTCAAGAAAGCTCAACAATACCTCTACATCCTCAGGAGTTTAAAGAAATTTGGCATTTTCATAAAGACTCTTACCAATGTTTGTAGATGCACAACTGAAAGCATTCTATCCGGATGCATCACAGCTTGGTATAACAGCTGCTCTGCCCAGGGCCATAAGAAACTACAACACAGCCCAGTCCATGGCACAAGCCAACCTTCCATCCATTGACTCTATCTACACTTCTCACTGCCTTGGGAAAGCAGCTAACACAATCAAAAACCCCTCCCAGCCCAGTTATAATCTCTTCCAAGCTCTTTCATCAGGTAGAAGACACAAAAGCTGAAACACACGTTCCAACAGATTCAAGAACAGCTTCTTCCCCACTGCTATTAAACTGCTAAATGGACCTCTCAAATTTTAAATTTAATGCTGATCTCACTCTCTGTGCACCTTCTATGCAGCTATAACATTGTATTCCTCACTCTGCTCTATCACCCAAATGCACTTTCTTAGGTATGATCTGCCTGTACTGCACACAAAACTTCTCACTGTACCTTGGTACGTGTGACAATAATAAATCAAATCAAAACCGGAAATTGTACAAAAAGATTTGTGAGGGAGTTCCTGAGAATGGAGGGACTGTGTTAAGGAGAGGCTGGATAGGCTGGGGCTTTTTGCTTGAGCATAGAAGGCTGACGGGTGGCATTATAGACGTTCATAAAATGATGAGGTGCATAGATAGAGTGAACAGCCAAGGTCTTTTCCCCAGGGTAGAGGGTACAGGTTTAAGGTGAGAGGGGAAAGGTTTAAAAGGGAATCCAGGGGCAACTTTTTCCACACAGAGGGTGTGCATGTATGGAACGAGATGCCAGTGGAAGTGGTAGGGTTGGGTACAATTACAGCATTTAAAAGATGTTTGGAAAGGTACATGGTAAAGTAGGGTTTAAAGGAAGATGGGCCCAACATTACTGGGACTAGTTCAGTTTAGAAACCTGGTCAGCATGAATGAGTTGGGCCAAAATGCCTGTTTCTGTGCTTGTTCTGTGATTCTAGCAAGAGGAACTAGCAGCATCACTAGAGTGGGCAAGTGGCACAGGATGTGAGTAACACTACAGCAGATTTTCAATTAGGAAAATTCTGGAATTGTGAGCAGGCTGAGATGATCACATTATTCCAAGGACATACTCGTTTTCTGAGGCTGTGCTGGAAAGGCACATAGGGGAAAGACGTCATGACAACTACAAAAGGTCAACTTTCTGGAGAATTGTGGAACCATATTTGGCAATCAGGGAGAAATTATACAAACATTCCAGTCAGAAGGTTAAGTGGGTGCGGTAGAGTCTGCAAGAAAGCAAATGGTATACAGACCAGGGTTAGCCAAAAGCACCCACCAAAATATCAACAAGATTAAACTAGCTCCCATATTACACTAAAATAAAATGATGAATGGCAGATACTGGAAATCAGAATCAATCTTTGGTTCTGAATGAAGGGTCGCTCAACTCAAAATGTTAACTTCCCTTTCCCTCCACAGATGCTGCCAGGCTTGCTGAGTTTTTCCATCAATTTCTGCTTTTATTTCCCAGTGTACAGCGTTGTCAATTTTACTGCCTATTCATCTCAATGCTGCCGTAATGCTAAAAATTGATAGAATCAGCAGAGATGATGGAGGAATGCCTGCCAGAATAATGCAAGGAAGTCAGGAAAGAATGCACAGCTTGGCTTTATTTTCTCTTGGATAGAGAATGCACGGGGGTAACTGAACAGAGGCCTTTTCAAATTCTAAAGGGTTTGATAGCAACAAATGCAACAGGTGAGATTTTAATTTTTTTAAAAGCCTATTCACTTGCACAACATTGGGACCATTTGAAAGGAAGTTTTCACTTGTGGGAAAGAGCAAAGCTAGAGGCTATCAATCTGAGATAGTTCCTGAAAAATCAAATATTGGGTGTCAGGGGAAACATCTATCCAAACAGGAATGAAACTCCTCCCAATAAGAGATGAATTTGGATGTTTTTAAGAAGACAGTAGATAAATGAAGAAGAACAGGAAGGATTTGAGAAGCCTCTAGGACGAGAATAGTCACTGGCTTGGACTGGTTGGGCCGAATGGCCCATTCCTGTGCCATTTATCCCATGATTCTAGGTTAAAAACAGGATCTGAATCCAAATCTCACAGTTTGTGTGGGGAGCCTGTGGAATTCTTTGTCATGGAAGGAAGTTGAGGCCAATACGTTGAATGTTTTCAAGAAGGAATTAGATATTTTTCTTGGAGATAAAAGGGATCAAAGGGTGAAGGGAGAGAGCAGGAACAGGGGACTCAGTTGGATGATCACCCATGTTCATACTGAGTGGCGCGCAGGCTCAAGGGAGTGATTGGCCTACTCCTACATTGCTAGGATGCAAGCTGTGGGGCTTTGGATGAGCTCAGGCTTACAGAGCGTGGAAAGTTGGGAAGAGCTAATTTTGGAGGTAACAAGTACAGGATAAAGGTTGCAGCAGCCGATGAGCTCTGGCCACAGGAGCTCTCAGCCTCTCTGAGAAACTTCTCCAGCCTGATTCCCACCCAAAGACTGGACAGTGGTAACATGTGAGGAAAGAAAACGTGCCTTTATTGAAAAAGAGAGAGAAGCGACACAGAATGAGGATGTCCATTTAGCTCCATTTAGTAAGGTGGTCAATCTATTACATGGCTTGTTTGTCACTGAAAAACACTTTAAATTTCAATTAAGATACTGAATCATCTAAAATTACACAACAGCTGGGACAAAACAGTGGCCAACCCTTGCTCTGGGTAACTCTCTCACTGATTAAAGCCTAACTGAAACTGCTGGGAGCCATCTGTGACTGACAATAGGCACCGCTGAGTAGATCCAGTTTCTGATATCCACAACAAAGAGGGAACTGTTTCTTTGAAATAAACTGGTGAATATTAAGAGTAACTAATGGCTCAAAGGCTCAGTCAGCCTTATCTACACAGGCCTGACCATTTATACTTGAAAGTCTGGATAAAATCAGTGTGTTGGAGTTCATAGCCACTACTAATGAACTGTCTACCTTTTTATGTAGGATTTGTCCTGGAGGGTATCGACCCGTTTATCTCATCTCTCTCGAGATAACACCACGCTTGCAGAGTGTCGGCACCAGGAGAAGTATGGGGGTCTGAGGGGAAACCTCAGTGCCTTGCTTTTTAAGTTTTCTGTCCCCTCAGCCAGAGCTTAAAGAGTCAGATCTCTCAGCCCTGCCTTGCTGTTTAACACCGAGACAAAATCAGGCAGCGGGTCGTGGTTGTCCGTGGTAACCAGGCAAGGGGTTAGACATGCTGCTATGTGATACTGTACTACGTTCATCCCAATGCTGCCAAGTACATGACAAACACACCATGTATGAGCCAAACAGCCACACTGCCAAGTCTATGATGGTCCTGAGTCAGACCAAGTCGGTCATTAGAACATAGAACATAGAACATCACAGCGCAGTACAGGCCATTCGTCTCTCGATGTTGCACCGACCTATGAAACCAATCTGAAGCCCATTTAACTTACACTATTCCATTATCATCCATATGTTTATCCAATGACCATTTAAATGCACCTAAAGTTGGTGAGTCTACCACTGTTGCATGCTGGTATGATCAGATGCATCCTTGAATTTCCTGTGGCAGCTGGCAATTAAGCAAAGGAACTTAGCTAGGGGGTTCCAGTACAATCAGTCAAGGGTATCACTTACGATAGTGGAGGGGCTTGGGCATGGTCAGTCAATAGTATGGGGTGGTCACGGTTAGGTGGGTCCATACTTCTACCAAGTGGGGAGTGGGCTATGGTGAGTCCTGCAGGTGCAGTGCAATCAGTCAGGAATGCTGTGGTGAGTTAGCTAGGGAGCTGCACACAGATCTGTTGGGGTCTGGTCAGTCATTAATCAGGGCTGTCTGTCCACAGTGGGCATGGAATTGGGCCACAGTCAGTGCTGGCGGTCAGCTCAATGCAAAACTAGTTGGGGTTATCAGAGGCCACTGCTGTAGTCAAGAGTTTGGGCAAGTCAGTTGTGAGGTTGGAAGCAGCATGCCAGGATTCCAGCAGGACAGGAATGGTGAAAGGACCAAACTCAGTATATAACAGGGAATGACAACAGTGCACTGGCGGGTAAAGGTGGGAGAGAAGGGGCATCAACTGTCACAGTCTCCCTGGCTTCAGTGGGGAAACAGTGCAGCTCGATGGTAGGCTATAGGCACTGGGGGATGAGTAGTACTCTCTTAGGCCGGGTTCTAAGATGGAATGAGGCTACGGATGGGTGTACATCAATTCCTAACTAACAATACATTTATGAATGAGCATTTGTATTTGCAGTGAAAGGTCAGCTGTGGCACCCGTGTGCCCTGAGGGCCATTGGTTTCTGGGTTCCCCTGCTACCTCATGCACTGTGAAGGGCAGCTCTGCCTGGCTGGCAGTGTTTGATCTGTCACCACTGGGCATTAAACATGGCACTGATGCTGGAAACCCCAGAAGTTTCCTTTAGAGGTGACTACTTCTACCTCTGGAGAGAGAGATGGGGACAGACAGGTACTCTAGGGGCATGGTGCATCATGAAGGAAGCAAATGCTGGAGAATAGAGTGAGAAATCTCAGAGGGCTGACAGAAAGAAACGTTTCTGCAAAGCTTGCAAAGCTGACACTTGGCTGATTTCTATGTCCAATTTTGGGCCCCACACCTCAGGAAGGACATACTAGCCCTGGAGCGTGTCCAGTGGAGATTCACACGGATGATCCCTGGAATGGTAGGTTTAACGTATGATGAACGGGTAAGGATCCTGGGATTGTACTCATTAGAGTTTAGAAGGTTGAGGGTAGATCTAATAGAAACTTACAAGATAATGTATGGTTTAGAAGGGGTGGGCGCTAGGAAGTTGTTTCTGTTAGGCGGGGAGACTAGGACCCATGGGCACAGCCTTAGAATTAGAGGGGGTAAATTTAAAACAGAAACGAGATGACATTTCTTCAGCCAGAGAGTGGTGGGCTTGTGGAATTCATTGCCGCAGAGTGCAGTGGAGGCCGGGACGTTGGATGCCTTCAAGGCAGAGATCGACAAATTCTTGATCTCAGAAGGAATCAAGGGCTACAGGGAGAGTGCAGGGAAGTGGAGTTGAAATGCCCATCAGCCATGATTTAAATGGCGGAGTGGACTTGATGGGCCGAATGGCCTTACTTCCACTCCTATATCTTATGGTCTTTTGGTCTTATGGAAATTGGGCCCACGCTCTATCAGAGCATTCCTTTGACCTGGCTGCTATGTTGTGTAAGACGACAACCCGTTCTCGACACACGGCCTGGTCGTTTCCTCTCCAAACAGGACCAAACTGGCCTGACAGGTCCCAACTGAAAGGAGGATCAGGCAGATCCACGTAATGGTGAGCAAGAGCCCAGCAAGCTCGAGACAACATGATGAGCAGTGGCGACAATTCCTCCCATTACAATTTCCTCAGCATCTAGCTTTTTAGCTTTCCTCATTCTTTAATATCAGAAACTCACAGAATGAACAACAGATTCCATCCTTGTGAACAACTTATTTCAAGCTCTCCTAAAGAACTGAAATTGGACGTCAGACCTGAAAGATGTTTATGTCATTGTTCAATGTCAAACCCAGTGAATGATCATACATGGTTCCAGGAACAATTCTGAAGCATTCTCTCCCCTGGCCAATATTTATTCAGACCCTCTGATCAATAGCATGTTGCTGTTTGCAGCAACTTATTTGAACTATACCAGCTGCAAGCTTTTGAAGTTAAAACTGCACTGTTCTCTGAAATGACATGATTGGTTAAAAAGCATTTGATTTGTCATATTATTTGTATTTATATTAACAGTGGTGTAGCGGAAATGTCATTGGGTTAGTAACTCAGAGGGCCCAGCCTAATCCTCTGGGGCGAGGGTTCAAATCCAGTCAAAGCAGCTGATGAAGTTTAAAGTCAGTGAACAAATCAGGAATGTAAAGTTTGTCTCAGTGATAGTGACCATGAAGCTGTTATAACTTGTTGCAAAGAACCTATCTAGTTCACTCAGGAAGGAATCTGCTGTCCTGACCTGGTCTGGCCTACATGTGACTCCAGACCCACAGCAACATGGTTGACTCTTAACTGCCCTTTGACTTGGCCCAGCAAACTAATTAATTTGAGGGTAATTAAGGATAGGCAATAAATATTGGCCTTGCCAGTGACACCCATGTCCTACAGAATATAAAGGAAAGCTCAGAGTTAAAGGTTCTCACTAAATTCCATTTTAAAGGGCTTCTTTAAGAGTTAGTTCCTTGACGTTAGCAGCCACTCCAACTGTTATCTTGTCCAATCAAACAGCCACTTCAGGAGGCTCCAGAGTACTCTGTATCTAAGCAGCAGCTGAATTGTAATGGCCTGGTGAATGGGCTGACGGTGTATTTATTCTTCAGAAGGAGACCGAAGATTTTACAATCAGCCATTACAAATTCTTCACTTTCCTGAGCTCAGGAGCCTGACGGTGTAGAGTGAGGTGTATGGATTGTGAAGTGAGGATAATATTAGTTTCTGTTGTCGATTGAGGGCGAGGGATCAGAGTGAGGAATGTGTAGATAACGATTGATTTTTATTGTTATGTGTATTTTACAGTGAGAAATACAATAAAATAGAGTGAAAAACTTTCATTCATTGCCTCAATCTGGCATCATTTTGATAGTTTAAGAATAAAAGAAAAATGAAAAGATATAGCTTAAAGCTCAGAATCACCACCGCCTCACAAGACCCAACTAATGGCAGAGTCCTGATGTTCAGATGCCATCTTTCACTCCTGGACCCACCATGTCAACGTTACCTCAGGACTCTCACTGCCTCACATCCCTCTCCCCACCACCACTCCCCCTGCACTGGGCTCAATCTCCAATCCCCACCCCCACAGTGGTCTCCCCACCCCCACCCCCCTGCACTGGGCTCCCTCTCCAATCCCCACCCCTACAGTGGGTACACTCCCCCCTCTCCTCCCCACCCAACAGTGGGTTCACTCTCCCCTCCGCACCCCCACATTGGGCTTACTCCCCCCTCCCCATCCCCATATCGGGCTCGCTCCTCCCTCCCCATCCCCACATTGGGCTCGCTCCCCCTTCCCCATCCCCACATTGGGCTCGCTCCCTCCTCCCCATCCCCACATTGGGCTCGCTCCCTCCTCCCCATCCCCACATTGGAATTACTCCCCCCCTCCCCATCCACACATTGGGCTCACTGCCCCCTCCCCATCCCCGCATTGGGCTCACTCCCCCCCTCCCCATCCCCACATTGGGCTCACTGCCCCCTCCACATCCCCACATTGGGCTCGCTCCCCCCTCCCCATCCCCACATTGGGCTCACTCCCCCCTCCCCATCCCCACATTGGGCTTGGTCTCCCCTCCCCATCCCCACATTGGGCTCACTCCCCCCTCCCCATATTGGGCTCACTGTCCCCTCCCTCCGTGCCAGGCTCACCCTCTCCTGCACGCCGAGTCAGTGCCAGGAAAAGCTGCCACCACCGCCAATGCATTCTGAGCTTTTCACAGTAGGTAAAAGAAAAGTGAAATAAAACATTGAGGGAAGTGTGGAGTGTGAGCAAAGTGAAGCCTTGGATGTGGGGCTGAGAGAGGTGGGACTGAGCAGAAGGGAGTGCGTACTGAATGTTACCTCAACCTGTGGCCAAGGTCAAGGAGTCATTTACTTTTCAACTTTTCCTTTGAAAGTTGCTTCGCGTCTCAGTTAAACATATACTCATTTGCTACGGTCTGCAACACAAGCAGCATGTGCTGTGGTCTCTAAGGTATATGCTTTGTGATTCTCTAACTCAGTATGCACAGGCTGGACACCTGGGCAATAAATTCGCCTCTGCAATGCGAAATTATGACACTGAGATCTGCATTTGAGACCGAGGAGATAACAACCTGCTTCCAGTTCAAACAATTCCAGTCGCCAATCATTACTCACTGCATTGTCTCTGCAAAATAAAAGTAACGCTTTTCAAAACCTGCAGCCTCCAAGTCTGTATAAAGCCCAAGGATTCACAAAGCTGAGAATCCAACAACCACAAGATTAGTCTCAACGATCAAACACGTGAAGGTGATATTTGTAACTGCTGTTTGTCGAGTCAGTGGCAAATCCCCCCTCTTCCAGGATACTGAGGTTACCCGTATTATTAACGGAAAATTACAATCATCCAATCTCTCACAGCAATACTGAAGCTCATGTGTATAGTCTCTATACACACACACAACGTGGGGGGTGTTTAATTAGATGTGGTAGTAGAATTCTTGTCTCTGAAAGTTCAAATCCCACTCAAGAAACAAATTCAAAAAGTGCTCCAGTGCAGAGCTGAGAGAGTGCTGCACTGTCAGAGGGTCAGTGCTGAGGGAGTGCCGCACTGTCGGACGGTCAGTGCTGAGGGAGTGCTGCACTATTGGAGGATTGGTTAAGATGGAGTGCTGCACTAATGAAGGGTTTGTACTGAGGGAATGCTGCACTATTAGAGTGTTTGTACTGAGGGAGTGCTGCATGAATCGAGGGTTGGTACATAAGAACATAAGAACTAGGAGCAGAAGTGGGCCACCCGGCCCCTCGAGCCTGCCCCATTTAATAAGATCATGGCTGATCTTTTTGAGACTCAGCTCCACTTACCCGCCCACTCACCATAACCCTTAATTCCTTTACTGTTCAAAAATTTATCTAGCTTTGCCTTAAAAACATTCAGCGAGGTAGCTTCAACCGCTTCAGTGGGTAGGGAATTCCACAGATTCATAACCCTTTGGGTGAAGAAGTTCCTCCTGACCTCAGTCCTACACCTGCTTCCCTTTACTTTGACACTGTGTTCCCTTGTCCTAGTTTCACCTGCTAGTGGAAATAACCTCGCTGCCTCCACCTTATCTATTCCCTTCATAATTTTACATGTTTCTATAAGATCTCCCCTCATTCTTCTGACTTCCAATGAGTATACTCCCAGTCTACTCAGTCTCTCCTCATAATCCAACCCCCTCAACTCTGGAATCAACTGAGTGAATCTCCTCTGCCTCCCCTCCAGGTGGTATGTGCGGACTAGGGCGGTTCTCTTTTGGAGGTTATTGCGGGGGCGGGGTGTGAGGGATGCGTTCCATCCCACCAAACACCGCAGACAACGCATCATCCTCTGACACTTCCGCCATTTACAATCCGACCCCACCACCCAAGACATTTTTCCATCCCCTCCCCTGTCTGCTTTCCGGAGAGACCACTCTCTCCGTGACTCCCTTGTTCGCTCCACACTCCCCTCCAGCCCCATCACACCCAGCACCTTCCCCTGCAACTGCAGGAAATGCTACACTTGCCCCCACACCTCCTCCCTCACCCCCATCCCAGGCCCCAAGATGACTTCCCACATCAAGCAGATGTTCACCTGCACATCTGCCAATGTGGTATACTGCATCCACTGTACCCGGTGTGGCTTCCTCTACATTGGGGAGACTAAACGGAGGCTTGGGAACTGCTTTGCAGAACACCTCCGCTTGGTTCGCAATAAACAACTGCACCTCCCAGGTGGGCTGCTAAGATGCTGCTTCGCCTGCTGTATTCATCCAGCTCCACACTTTGTTATCTCAGATTCTCCAGCATCTGCAGTTCCCATTATCTCTTACTTTTCTTTATAACTTTTTTTGTGGCTTTCTGTTGGCCTTTAAAGATTTCCCAGTCTACTAGTTTCCCACTACTCTTTGCTTTTTTGTATGTGTATTGGTTTCAATCTGATACTTTCCTTTATTTCCTTAGACATCCATGGCTGGCTCTCTCTTCTCCTCCAGTTCTCCCTTATCACTGGAATATACTTTTGCTGAGCACTGTGAAAAATTGTTTTGAAAGTCCTCCAAGTAGAGAGCGAGTGCTGTGCTAATGGAGTTTTGGTACATAAGGTGTGCTGCGCTAATAGAAGGTAGGTACTGAGGGAGTGCTTTTCGATTGGAGGGTTTGGTGCAGAGGGAGTGTGCACTGTTGGAGGCTCGGTGCAGAGGGAGTGCCGCACTAATGGAGCTTTGGTGCAGGGGGAGTGCTGCACTAATGGAGGTTTGGTGCAGAGGGAGTGCTGCACTAATGGAGGTTCGGTGCAGAGGGAGTGCCGCACTAATGGAAGTTCGGTGCAGAGGGAGAGCTGCACTATTGGAGGTTTGGTGCAGAGGGAGTGCTGCACTGTTGGAGGTTCGGTGCAGAGGGAGTGCTGCACTATTGGAGGTTCGGTGCAGAGGGAGTGCCGCACTAATGGAGGCTCGGTGCAGAGGGAGTACTGCACTAATGGAGGCTCGGTGCAGAGGGAGTGCCGCACTAATGGAAGTTCGGTGTAGAGGGAGTGCTGCACTATTGGAGGCTCGGTGCAGAGGGAGTGCTGCACTAATGGAGGTTCAGTGCAGAGGGAGTGCTGCAGTAATGGAGGTTCGGTGCAGAGGGAGTGCTGCACTAATGGAGGCTCGGTGCAGAGGGAGTGCCGCACTAATGGAAGTTCGGTGCAGAGGGAGTGCTGCACTATTGGAGGCTCGGTGCAGAGGGAGTGCTGCACTAATGGAGGTTCAGTGCAGAGGGAGTGCTGCAGTAATGGAGGTTCGGTGCAGAGGGAGTGCTGCACTAATGGAGGCTCGGTGCAGAGGGAGTGCTGCACTATTGGAGGCTCGGTGCAGAGGGAGTGCTGCACTATTGGAAGCTCGGTGCAGAGGGAGTGCTGCAGTAATGGAGGCTCAGTGCAGAGGAAGTGCTGCACTAATGGAGGCTTGGTGGAGAGGGAATGCTGCACTATTGGAGGCTCGGTGCAGAGGGAGAGCCGCACTATTGGAGGTTCGGTGCAGAGGGAGTGCTGCACTAATGGAGGCTCGGTGCAGAGGGAGTGCTGCACTATTGGAGGCTCGGTGCAGAGGGAGTACTGCACTAATGGAGGCTCGGTGCAGAGGGAGTACTGCACTAATGGAGGCTCGGTCCAGAGGGAGTGCTGCACTAATGGAGGCTCGGTGCAGAGGGAGTGCTGCACTATTGGAGGCTCGGTGCAGAGGGAGTACTGCACTATTGGAGGTTCGGTGCAGAGGGAGTGCTGCACTATTGGAGGCTCAGTGCAGAGGGAGAGCTGCACTATTGGAGGCTCGGTGCAGAGGGAGTGCTGCAGTAATGGAGGCTCGGTGCAGAGGGAGTGCTGCACTAATGGAGGCTTGGTGCAGAGGGAGTGCTGCACTATCGGAGGTTCGGTGCAAAGGGAGTGCTGCACTATTGGAGGCTCAGTGCAGAGGGAATGCTGCACTATTGGAGGTTTAGTAGTGAGGGAGTGCTGCATTAATGAAGGTTTAGTACTGAGGGTGTGCTGCACTAGTGGAGGTTTGGTCCTGACAGAGTGCTGTTTTCTGGATGACAGTTTTAACAGAGTCCCTTCCCAGCCTCTCAGGCGGACCTAAAAGACCCCATGGCTTTAGATTGAAGGAGGAGTAGGGACACTCTCCCAGGTTCCTGGCTGATAATTAGCACATTCAACTAACATCACCAGAAGAAGACCTGCGTTTATATAGTGCCTTGTTTCATCTGAGTGAATGAAATCCCATTAATATCCGGTCATTATCACACTCTGTTAAGGAGCAACCCATTCAGGGGCGAATGGAGCATCTCTCGCGTCTATAGAGTTTGACCATCAGTACCAGGAGACAAATGTGATAGAACATAGTACTGTATAGCACAGTACAGGCCCTTCCAGGGTACTGCCCATCAGTAATGAAAATATGACGGTGCACATACCTCACCTCCACAGTGACCAGAAATCTGTCAGGTGATGCTAAAAACAACACAGGCAATGGGAACGTTACAGCAGTGATGTCTAACCTGAATAAGAGCGAATTGAACAATATAACTGCAGACAGCAAATAACAAATTCACAAATCTGCATCGTCTGTGGGTTCTGTTAGATGCTGGAGAATTCCAGGATAATAAAATGTGAGGCTGGATGAACACAGCAGGCCCAGCAGCATCTCAGGAGCACAAAAGCTGACGTTTCGGGCCTAGACCCTTCATCAGAGAGGGGGATGGGGGGAGGGAACTGGAATAAATAGGGAGAGAGGGGGAGGCGGACCGAAGATGGAGAGAAAAGAAGATAGGTGGAGAGAGTATAGGTGGGGAGGTAGGGAGGGGATAGGTCAGTCCAGGGAAGACAGACAGGTCAAGGAGGTGGGATGAGGTTAGTAGGTAGCTGGGGGTGCGGCTTGGGGTGGGAGGAGGGGATGGGTGAGAGGAAGAACCGGTTAGGGAGGCAGAGACAGGTTGGACTGGTTTTGGGATGCAGTGGGTGGGGGGGAAGAGCTGGGCTGGTTGTGTGGTGTAGTAGGGGGAGGGGTCGAACTGGTCTGGTTTAGGGATGCAGTAGGGGAAGGGGAGATTTTGAAACTGGTGAAGTCCACATTGATACCATTAGGCTGCAGGGTTCCCAAGCGGAATATGAGTTGCTGTTCCTGCAACCTTCGGGTGGCATCATTGTGGCACTGCAGGAGGCCCATGATGGACATGTCATCTAGAGAATGGGAGGGGGAGTGGAAATGGTTTGCGACTGGGAGGTGCAGTTGTTTGTTGCAAACTGAGCGGAGGTGTTCTGCAAAGCGGTCTCCAAGCCTCCGCTTGGTTTCCCCAATGTAGAGGAAGCCACACCGGGTACACTGGATGCAGTATACCACATTGGCAGATGTGCAGGTGAACCTCTGCTTAATGTGGAATGTCATCTTGGGGCCTGGGATAGGGGTGAGGGGGGAGGTGTGGGGGCAAGTGTAGCATTTCCTGCGGTTGCAGGGGAAGGTGCCGGGTGTGGTGGGGTTGGAGGGCAGTGTGGAGTGAACAAGGGAGTCACGGAGAGAGTGGTCTCTCCGGAAAGCAGACAGGGGTGGGGATGGAAAAATGTCTTGGGTGGTGGGGTCGGATTGTAAATGGCGGAAGTGTCGGAGGATGATGCGTTGTATCCGGAGTTTGGTAGGGTGGTGTGTGAGAACGAGGGGAATCCTCTTTGGGCGGTTGTGGTGGGGGCGGGGTGTGAGGGATGTGTTGCGGGAAATACGGGAGACGCGGTCAAGGGCGTTCTCGATCACTGTGGGGGGAAAGTTGCGGTCCTTGAAGAACTTGGACATCTGGGATGTGCGGGAGTGGAATGTCTTATCGTGGGAGCAGATGCGGCGGAGGTGGAGGAATTGGGAATAGGGGATGGAATTTTTGCAGGAGGGTGGGTGGGAGGAGGTGTATTCTAGGTAGCTGTGGGAGTCGGTGGGCTTGAAATGGACGTCAGTTACAAGCTGGTTGCCTGAGCTGGAGACTGAGAGGTCCAGGAAGGTGAGGGATGTGCTAAGACTGTGATGGCTGCACTAGCTCAGCCACTTTCACTGGTGGATAACAATCATTTAGCCAAAGACCCTCTCGCTGGTGAACTGGCCAATTGGTCACATCTTCCGGCCACAGCTGAAAATGAGATGTGAAGATGGTGCACTCTCTCAGTAATAACTGTGAGACAGCCACTAATATCCACAACATCTTGAAGCTGTCTTAAGAGACATTGGAAGAGGGAAGCAGAAACAGAAAGCTCAGCTGGTCAAGAATGATATTACTGTGTTGGGTTTAGTGTGGGTGCCTATGATGAAATGGAACTAGGGAATAAGTAATGGTCATATATTAATGATCATTGCGTGAGTGCTAGACTCTGTGTATATTGTTATAAAGTGGAGGTTGAACCTCCCTCCCCCGGAAAACTAAAACCAAGATACCTAGAAGGGGAGCCCTATAATTGTAAAAGGAGTTTGAAAAGTGGTGAAACATGCCTTTCAGCAACTTTTAGTGGTCAAATCCTTGACACTCACTTTAAAAGCGACAAGTGACAATTTATTTACCTAACACTAACAATGAGCAAATTAACTAAACTATTAACAAAGGGGAAAAATCCCTTCTAACTTCTGACTATTCCTGAATAAAGCAAAATTTTAATGGTATGCTGTTCTAATAAATACAAGCCCCACTTACATATATAAAAAATTTAGTCTCTTGAAATTACAGCTAGGTTACGTGTCTTCTGGAATGTTCTGTTCCTCCTCTGTCAATTTTTCTGTCAGGAATGTTATCTCGTGTGTTATAAGTACTGTTGTTATTTAATGGTGCTTTCCCTAAGACATAGGGGAGGCTGTGAGAGGCAGTTGATTCTTTTGAGTTCTGAGGGCTGCTAGCTGTGGCAGATGGCAGCTAGCTCTTCGGCTTTTGTCCAACTGCTCCCTTCTTTTATACCCTTAATGACGTATCAATATTTTTTACACTAGGGTTGGTCCCAAGTTCTCAAAACCAACAGACTTAAATTTAATAGGTTTTTGGTGTCTAAGTACCTGGTTCAAACTGATTTGCTAAAATCAAAAGCCTGTTGTCCTAGCAAAAGAAATCCCTGCTGCTTGGCCCGCTAACTGTACAGCCTTTCAATACAAGTGTTTCAATTCATATGCTGGCTGTATACTTGCAAACTTTCAAGCTGCCACTCACAGACATCTATTTTAAATCTCGAAGGACAGAAAAAAACACATGATCTTTTAAAGGGACCATGCAAATGCTTTCTCTCCTAGCACTTAACAAACACCAAATTGTAACTTCCTACCTCCCAATCCACAAGTACTTGACCCAACAGTGCAACAATATATAAGGAGAACAAGGCTCTTGTGGTGCAGTGGTAATCATAGAATCATACAGTATAGAAGAGGCCCTTTGGCCCTACACAGGCCCCAAACCCCACCTCTTCCTCCGGTACATTGATGACTGTATCGGCGCCGCCTCTTGCTCCCAAGAGGAGCTCGAACAGTTCATCCACTTCACCAACACCTTCCACCCCAACCTTCAGTTCACCTGGGCCATCTCCAGCACATCCCTCACCTTCCTGGACCTCTCAGTCTCCATCTCAGGCAACCAGCTTGTAACTGATGTCCATTTCAAGCCCACCAACTCCCACAACTACCTAGAATACACCTCCTCCCAACCACCCTCCTGCAAAAATTCCATCCCCTATTCCCAATTCCTCTGCCTCCGCCGCATCTGCTCCCACGATAAGACATTCCACTCCCGCACATCCCAGATGTCCAAGTTCTTCAAGGACCGCAACTTTCCCCCCACAGTGATCAAGAACGCCCTTGACCGCGTCTCCCGTATTTCCCGCAACACATCCCTCACACCCCGCCCCCGCCACAACCGCCCAAAGAGGATTCCCCTCGTTCTCACACACCACCCTGCCAACCTCCGGATACAACGCATTATCCTCCGACACTTCCGCCATTTACAATCCGACCCCACCACCCAAGACATTTTTCCATCCCCTCCCCTGTCAGCTTTCCGGAGAGACCACTCTCTCCGTGACTCCCTTGTTCGCTCCACACTGCCCTCCAACCCCACCACACCCGGCACCTTCCCCTGCAACCGCAGGAAATGCTACACTTGTCCCCACACCTCCTTCCTCACTCCCATCCCAGGCCCCAAGATGACATTCCACATTAAGCAGAGGTTCACCTGCACATCTGCCAATGTGGTATACTGCATCCACTGTACCCGGTGTGGCTTCCTCTACATTGGGGAAACCAAGCGGAGGCTTGGGGACCGCTTTGCAGAACACCTCCGCTCAGTTCGCAACAAACAACTGCACCTCCCAGTCGCAAACCATTTCCACTCCCCCTCCCATTCTCTAGATGACATGTCCATCATGGGCCTCCTGCAGTGCCACAATGATGCCACCCGAAGGTTGCAGGAACAGCAACTCATATTCCGCCTGGGAACCCTGCAGCCATATGGTATCAATGTGGACTTCACCAGTTTCAAAATCTCCCCTTCCCCTACTGCATCCCTAAACCAGCCTAGTTCGTCCCCTCCCCCCACTGCACCACACAACCAGCCCAGCTCTTCCCCCCCACCCACTGCTTCCCAAAACCAGTCCAACCTGTCTCTGCCTCCCTAACCGGTTCTTCCTCTCACCCATCCCTTCCTCCCACCCCAAGCCGCACCCCCAGCTACCTACTAACCTCATCCCACCTCCTTGACCTGTCCGTCTTCCCTGGACTGACCTATCCCCTCCCTACCTCCCCACCTACACTCTCTCCACCTATCTTCTTTACTCTCCATCTTCGGTCCGCCTCCCCCTCTCTCCCTATTTATTCCAGTTCCCTCTCCCCATCCCCCTCTCTGATGAAGGGTCTAGGCCCGAAACGTCAGCTTTTGTGCTCCTGAGATGCTGCTTGGCCTGCTGTGTTCATCCAGCCTCACATTTTATTATCTCAGGAAATGGGGGCGGCTGAAAAATGCATCATCCCACAGCTGTTTGATTTCAATAGTGAATGATTGGCTGTAAAGTCCTTTAGGATGTCTTGAAGCCCGAAAAGTTGCTTCTTCACAGGATGGTGCCGCCCATCAGATCTGCACTGGTGCCTTCAAAGATCATTCCGCGTCATTCCACTCCGCTGCTCTTTCCCATATTTATGGAATCTTCACATATTTATTGAATTCCCTTTGGAATGCCACTATTGAACCTGCATGTATCCCTCTTTTAGCCAGTGCATTCCCCATCCTCTTCCACGATTGGCTTGATTTGCCAGTCTCTTCAGTTTCTGTTCTCTGCTTATTCATTCTTCAGCTAATGGAACCAGTTTCTTGTGATTTACTCCATCCAAATCTTTTATGATTTTATAAGTTTTGACTAAATTCCCTCATTGACTTTTCTGGCTCTATATAAATATAAATGTTTGTATTTAGCAGGAGGTCTGATGAAACTGAGTGATTGCACCAACCCTCATCATCTCCTTGTTGTTCTCTGTCCAAGGCTCCAGCTGTACTGCTTTATTCTAGATGTACAGAGTTTGTTGACCTGTCACACTGACCTGTGCCGTTTTCTGCTGTTCCTGGTTGCTCCATCATGAGTAAATTGAAACCATTTGTCTGTAGCAAACAGGAAAGTGAGGTGACCAAACTGTGTAGCTATTTGCAATGGTTTTGAGCGCTGTGTTCACACAAAAACCCAAAGTGTGTTGTGAGACCTTTCCTCTCATTGGCTTGTAGGCTGCATTGACTCAATCCTTCCATCAATGCTCCTCAGTCTGAATTATATCCGATTGTGTATGATCAAGAGTGTCCGCTGGGATTAGACAAAGGACACGGCTGGTTTCCAAGACTCAAGACAACAGCTTATTTATGTAATTTCTGTTTAAATAATTATATACTAACTTCAAGCATTATCTTGATAATTCTGACCCCTTAGTCTAAGGAATACTAGACGAAATCTGTGTGTGTATGGAACTGCTTGCAATATTTACAAAGTTAATTTGTAATTAATGTCTCTAGGTCAGGTGATTAACTGTACTAATTATCAATGCAGAATGTGTTGGAAAAGTACACCAAAGTAACAAAGTAACGTTGAAGAGAGTGCTGTTCACATGTTGATCTCACTAAATCTCTCTGCAGTTTTTGCCCATCTGGGATGTGGAACTCAGTTCACCATAGCACACACTCCCAAAGGAGATCTGAAAAGAAATCCTCGTGATAAAATACTAACCATCAACACTCCACCAAACACTCTGGTTAAAGCACACTGCTGCCCTAATGGAAGAACTCCTTATTTTTGTCTTGAAACCAAACTGATGGGAAAGACATTTTTTGCAAAAGTATCCGGAATTGTTCCTGCTTCTATAACTTCACAATCTGAATGTGCAACTCATGCAGTAATATGGTATTTACTTGCTGCAGGGCAGGTACTCTGTAATATCAGCTCTCAACTGCAGTGCGCTGAGGGTCTGAACTCATCATGTCACTTAAACTGCCAGCACTCAATGTCACAAGACCAGCTATAATGCTTGGTTGCCCACAAACACCTCAGAAATCTTTGCAGACAGATTTTAAATCGTGAAAATTAATCAGATGTCAGTTATAGTTTGGAATGATTTTGCACATCCTGATGCCACAGTCACTAGGTGTCGAAAGAACAGAATAACCTGAGCCAGAACCAATAATCTAATCCACATCAATTAATAAACATTTGGTCAGTACTGGGGGGTTTAAGTAGGAAATCAAATTCAATTTTCAGGCAAAGTAAGCAGTGGAATTATTTGACTGCAGGAAGCAAATCTCATCCAGTCACCTTTTTAAATCCCAGTATTTGTTCCTTCTGTCAGATTTCCATTTACATTTGCAGGAGACACAAAGCTGGGTGAGTGGGTGAGCTGTGAGGAAGATGCAGAGACGTTTCAGCATGAGTTGGTCAGTCTGAATATATGGGCAAATACAGGGCAGATGAAGGATAATGTGATAAATGTGTTGGTTATTTACACAGGTGGCAAAGCCAGAAAGGCAGATTATTATCTGAATAACAAAAAAATTGGGAAAGGGAGAGATGCAATAAGGACTGGATGTCCTTGTTCATCAGTTACACACAGGTGCAGCAGGTGACAAAGAACGTAGATGGTATGTTGGCCTTCATAGAGACAGGATGCAAGTACAGGAGCAGGGATGTCTTGCTGCTGTTTGGGGAGGTGATGGTGTAGTGGTATTATCATTAGGCTATTAATCCAAAGACCCAGGTAACGTTCTGAGGACCTGGGTTCAAATCCCTCTCTGGCAGATAGTGGAATTTCAGTTCAATAAAACAAAATCAGAATTTACAAGTGTAGTGATGACCACGAAACCATTGCTGATTGCTGCGGAAAAACTGTCTGGTTCAACTAACATTTTAGGGAAAGAAATCTGCCATCCTTACTCAGTCTGTTCAACAAGTGATTCCAGGTCCACAGTCATGCAGTTACCTGTCAACTGCCCTCTGGGAAATTAGGGATGGGCAATAAACGCTGGCTTAGCCAATGACATCAACATCGCCTGAATGAATTAAAAAAGAATTATACAGGGCTTTAGTGAAAACCTGCTGTATTGTGCACAGGTGGGGGTGAGCTGCCTTCTCGTAATGCTGTTGACCCACAATGCCCTTAAGGAGGGAATTCCAGGATTCTGACCCAGTAACAGTGAGGAATGGCCTTCTATTTCCAAGTCAGGATGGTGAGTGGCTTGGAGAGGAACTTACAGGTGGTAGTTTTTCCATGTATCTGCTACCCTTGTCCTTCTGGATGGAAGTGGTGATGGATTTGGAAGGAGTTTGAATTAAATGAGGATGGATACAACCTTGCTATCTCAGACCTACATACAGAGTAGCCCACTTGTGTATGTCTCTGTGTCACCTTGACTACATAGTGCAGATTCTCTCTGTCCTACACTCCACTTTCCCTCCCTGAAGGACATTTGTGAACCAGATGGGTTTTCTCAACAATTGCCAATGGTCATCCTTAGGCTCTTAATTCCAGATTTTTAAATGAATTTGAACTCCACTATGTACCACGGTGGAATTAGGATCTGGGCCCTCAGGACATCGCCAAGTCTCTGGGTTAAAAATCTAGTGATAATACCACTAGGCCATTGCCTCTCTGTTCCCTCATTTTGATTAAAGTAAGGTTCACTGAGCTGTGAGATTTTGGAAATTTGTCAATTTATAATCCCTTGTATGAGTGTTGCCTTGTCGAAAGAATTAAGCACACAATCGAGTCTAATAATTCCAGTGCAGTACTGAGAAGTGCAGCACTGCTGTAGGTATGACGTTTTCAATGAGACATTGTAAACAGGGACCCCGCCTGCCCTGCCAGGTAGATAGGAGAGATCTCCTCATGTTCATTCAAAGAGGAGCAAGGGAATGCTCCCTGGTGTTCCTGATCAATCTCTAATGTCAGAAGAAACAAGCAAGCTGCTCATTTCTGTCAAATCTATTTGTGGGACCTTGGATATCGCATTTCCTGACTCTGCATCAGACTTAAATTTAATAGGCTTTTGGTATCTAAGTTCCTGGTTCAAACTGATTTGCTAAAATCAAAAGCCTGTTGCCCTGGCAAAAGAAATCCCTGCTGCTTGGCCCGCTAACTGTACAGCCTTTCAATACAAGTGTTTCAATTCATATGCTGGCTGTATACTTGCAAACTTTCAAGCTGCCGCTCACAGACATCTATTTTAAATCTCGAAGGACAGAAAAAAACCACATGATCTTCTAAAGGGACCATGCAAATGCTTTCTCTCCTAGCACTTAACAAACACCAAATTGTAACTTCCTACCTCCCAATCCACAAGTACACTACCTACATTTGAAAACATACTTCATTGGGTGGAAAGTGTTTTGGGAGCATTGAAACCTGGAAGAGTGTTACAGAAACTCAGGTGTTTTCTGTTCGATATAAAGACTCACTCTGATTGCTGGTGTCACACTCCTGCACGTTACATTTCTGTGTGTTCTCAGGCCAGGGCTCATGGTCACAGCGGCTGCTGTCTTCCTCAGCCTCTCCTGTCACTGTGTTTACACACTTCACCAGACGGCGCTGTATCCCTCCACCACAGCGGACTGTGCACTATTAAAATCAACAGCAACAACATGGGACCATGCAGCTCGGTGCAACCCCCCCCCCCCCACCCCCGCTGCCGTTTATTAAACCAGGTCCTCCCCAGGAGAATGTGTCAGTATTTATAGGAGGTCCCTGTGGAGTGTGTCAGTGTTTACTGGGTGTGTCTGGGAAGTGGGTGGGGAAAGGGGGAAGCCCACTGAGTGTTTCAGTATTTACAGGGGGGAGGGTGGAATGTGTCAGTATTTACAGGAGATCCCTGGTGGGGACTGTCACAATATTTTCTGGGGGTGGGTGGTTAGGACTGCGTGTCTGTATTTTCTGGAAGTCCCCGGGGGGGGGGGGAGCGGGGGGGGGGGGGGGGGGCGTTGGTGTCAGTATTTATGGGAATCCTGTGGGGGTGGGGTGGGGGGAAGTGTGTGTCATTATTTATAGGGATCCTTGGCAGGGCGGTGAGTCTGTATATACAGGGACCCTGTGGAGAAGTGTGTGTCAGTATTTACAGGGATCCTGTGGGGGGAGTGTTGTCAGTATTTACAGGGATCCTGTGGGGAAGTGTGTGTCAGTATTTACAGGGATCCTGTGGGGAAGTGTGTGTCTGTATTTACAGGGATCCTGTGGGGAAGTGTGTGTCAGTATTTACAGGGATCCTGTGAGAGAGGTGTGTCTGTATTTACAGGGATCCTGTGGGAGATGTGTGTCTGTATTTACAGGGATCCTGTGGGGGAGGTGTGTCTGTATTTACAGGGATCCTGTGGGAGGAGTGTGTGTCTGTATTTACAGGGATCCTGTGGGGCAGTGTGTGTCTGTATTTACGTAGATCCTGTAGGGGAGGTGTGTCTCTATTTACAGGGATCCTGTGGGGGGAGGTGTGTCTGTATTTACAGGGGATGCTACTGGGGGGAGGTGAGTCAGTATTTACGGAGATCCTTGGGGTGATGGTGCTGGTATTTCCACATCAGCTTGTGTGAGCTCCTGAACTCACCCGCCCCCAAGAGCCCTTCATCCACTTGGTACACGGGTGGACATTGCACATCCTGGTACTGTTCCGCCGTAACATTTCATCGCAGCGCCCATGTTCTGGGCACATGACTAGTCTGTCTTGCTGTCCTCCATCACAGGCTTTAGAGCACTTAAAAAAAAACAGAACAAACCCATGTCAGACAAAAATAAACACACAGCCAGAGCGTGTTCTTTTCATTTTTACGTTATCCTCCAACTTGTGCCTGAAATCTACACTCAGGGCAATCTCTCCCCCGGCATCTCAATGCAACATCCAAACAATCCCTCAGATGTTGCCATTACAATTTCAGATTGCAAACCTTTGCTTTGTAAACACTTGCTGGGACACAGCAACATTAGCAACGGAGGAGGCCATTCTGTCCTTTGAGTCTTCTCCACCATTCATTGCTATCTGGGCAGATTTGCATTTCAGCTGCAGCAACTGTGTTATTAACTGGCCCCTGTGGGACCAGGAGTGTCTCAGCTGACAAATATTCCAGACAATCAAGAGGTACATATAACCGCAGTAAACCCTGACCAAGCGAAACTTCACATCAATATCCCTCAAAAAAATCAATGTAAAATCATTAACACACCTCATAAAATCAATGTAAAAACACACAGTTAAGCAATAGAAACCTATTGCAGGGTCTATACACATCACTGTTATACCTTATTTACAGTATGAGCTCTCTGATGTTGCTGTACATCATGCTATTTGAGGTACAGGTATTTCTACTATAACACAATGGTTGTGTTCTTGTGTGACCTCGGGCTACAGAAAATCACATTGTAGGGAAATTGCTATAGAAAACCACTATATACCTGTACAGCACAAAGTTTGTGCTATGCAGACTGCATCCACTATTCATCAATCGCATTACAGCCAACTTGCATTAACGAAACATGCGTTATACCAGATCTACCTGTATAAAATTTTTGCTGGTTTATCAAGAGCGCCAGATTAAAACAAAGTTTGCTATATATTTACCTGTCTTCCCCACATCACTAAAACAGACTGTCTGAGTATTAACAGACTGGTGATTTTTATTATCTTATTGCTGCTGCAAGGTTCTGGCTTGTGTGCCTGCATTACATTTCAAAAACGATTTAATTGGCTGTAATGTACTTCAGAACATTATGCAACTGTCAAAGGTGCTGTTGAAATGTAAGTCTTTCTTTCCTTCGTGCTGGCTTGCTGTTGACTTACTTCTCCCCAGGCTGATATGTACCAGTCCATACAAGGTTTGGAATTGCAGGCGAGGCTGGTCGGGGGCTTGTTGAGGACGGACTGGCAGTGGAACGGTCTCAGATGTCTTCTCTCTCTGATATCAATGCAGTGGACATCCCGTTTCTTCACCCCACCTCCACAGTTCCTGGAGCACTGAGGCACGTAATTAACAATCTGTTAACATGGAGGTCAGAAACTGACTCACAAAACATCACCGTCAATGCCACATTCGGTGTGACTGTGTTTGAAGCAGACCAATAGTGCAATGTATTAACAAATGAAGGGGAGGCCATTTGGCCTATCACACCCCTGCTGGCTCTTTGAAAGAGCTGTTCAATGAGACATTTGCATATACACAAATTAGGAGCAGTCGGCCAATTGGTCCCTTGAGCCTACTCATCGTTCTATAAGATCAGAGCAGATGTGATCACTTCTGGCCTATCCCCTCTCACCTTACAGATCCTTGCTTATCAAAATTCCATCTGTCTTTGTCTTAAATGTAGGCAGAGTCTGCTCCCATCACCCTTCCAAGGATGAGAGATCCAAAGGCTGACAACTGTCTAAGAAAAACATCTCATCTCTGTTTTAAATGGGTGACCCCTTATTTGAAAGCACTGACCCCTAGTTCTGGATTCTCCCACAAAAGGAACAATCATCTTCCCCGCTCAGGACCTCATACATTTCCGACCTCTGCTGATTCCCCATAGCCCTGCAGGTCTAATTATAGAAACAATGCCAGTGAGTAAAGAGCTACTAACGCCCATAGGCACCTCTAAATCCGATAGAGACAATGGAGCTAATAGAGTGAGAGAACTACTGCACAAACATGGGGTTATGTGAGGAGGCAGAGTCTTCATGAGTTGTCACAGTGAACACAGGGATTGAGCCTATGCTGAGAATTTTATTCTGCACCATGCACTTACTCACCTAGTTAACTGATATCCCAAATATCATATACACGAATATAAATATATTTCCAATTCCCTTAAATTACAGTTAAATCTGCTTCAACCATTCTCTCAGGCAATACATTACTGAGCCCAACAGCTCACTGGGAAAATTAAATTCTCTTCCTCTTGCTTTCTGCTCTATCACAAATCATCTTAAAACCTTGCTCTCTGGTTACTATTCCTTATGCTAGAGGAAGCTGTTCGCACAAACGAAACTTCACATGATTTTGAACATGTCTGCTAAATCCCTCCTTCACCTTCTCTTCTGTATCGTGAATGATCACAGCCTCTCCACATAATCGAAGACCCAAGGTCCCTGTTACGGTTTGAATTAATTTCCTCCACATTCTCTCCAAGGCCATCTCACCCTTCCTCAGAGCAATGTCCAAAATTAGACACAGTTCTCCACCTGAAATGTAACCAGTGATTTATTACAGAGCTCCCTTGCCCAGGGAACAGTGCACAGTGGGAAAATGACTAAAACTACTTAGGGAAATACGTGACGTGATTGAAATAAATAAGACTTAATTTTTGGAGCAAGCTGTGACCAGCGACTGTAGAATACTACAATTCACTACAACTAATGCCGAACCAAAAAATTTATAAGACATAAATCCAAACAGACACATAATCAATCCCCTGGGAAAAAAAATCTTCTTAAATGAGGATCTATGTAGTTGAAAGGAGCAGCCAATGTTCAGATCTTGGTCTCACATCCATGCAATTACTAATTTGGGCCTTACATTGAAATTAGAAAACAAGATTTTGCAACTTTTCAAACAACTATAATTAGGTTTGGCAGAAGTTGACAAAATTTATGACATGAAATGTTTTGTACTAATAGTTAGGGAATAGTTTTTGTTTGGAGGAGAAGGGTTTGTGTTTACATTTGTCTAAATGCTTAGATCAAAATTCAATGTAAGTGACTGGGAAAGAGTTTGATCCATTGCAATTTTACATAAACAAAGAACAATACAGCACAGAAACAGCCCCTTTGGCTCTCCAAGCCTGAGCGGACACATACTAATGTGTCCTTACGTTACTAAAACTTCCATACTAAAACTGTCTTCACTTACAGAATCTGTATAGGAATAGTTGGGAAAATTTGATTCATTGCAAGGAATGTTATAGATTTGAAGTTGCGCTCTGCTCAGTCAGGAAGGGGTTAAATAAAGGATTAGATATCATTTCAGAGTGGAAGAAAACAAGGAGAGAACACTTCATTGCTGCATCCTAAGGAGCTGCACACTGGGTCACAGAGAGATACTAAGAGGTTGGGCTGCTAGTGGGGCAAACAGAGAATCAAAGGTAAGGTAACAAATGGTAGAGGTGGGGAGGTGAGGGTGCCACGAATAAAATATCCTGGAGGTGACAATGAAATGTTCAATGATACGTTAAATGTTAAATGGTTATATGTTCAATGTTAAAACTCTGCTTTCTGTCCACAAATGTTGCTAAACTTGCTGAGTATTTCCAGCAATTTCTGTTTTGGTTTCTGATTTCCAGCACCTGCATTTCTTTCAGATTTTTATTAAATGTTAAATGGCATTCAGCAATTTGGGTTCCTTCCTCACACTGAAACATGTGCAGGACATAAGCCTCCAGGTCACAGTTTTAAAAAAAATCAGCTGTAGCCAGATGCAATCACAGAATTGTTACAGGACTGAAGGAGGTCATTCAGCCCATCGTGACTGCTCCAGTTCTATCCACTTGCGCCAATCTCCTGCCTTTTCCCTATCTCCCTGCACAGCATTTCTATCTAAATTGAATGCCCCAATTCAGCCTGCATCCATTACATTTCCAAACAGTGCAGTCCCGGACCCGCTGGGTGAGAAATCTTTTCCTCATATCACCCTTGTTTCATTTGTATATCACTTTAAATCTATGTACTCGCCTTCATTTCTCCTTAACGAGCTGGAACAGCTTCCCCCATGTCCAGCAAAGTCATGTTTTGAAAACTTTAATGAGCTCTCCTCTTAGCTTTCTTCTCTAAAAGAATAGTCCCAAATTATTCCATCTATCTTGATAACCAAACGTTCTCACCCCTAAAACTATTCTTGTAAATATTATAAATGTAGCACTCATCCAAATGAAACATTTACTCTCAGCAGCATCAATATACAATGGTAGGTCACAAAGTTTAGACAGCACTTTCCAAATCTGTGACCCCTTCCATCTAGGAGGACAAGGGCAGCAGATACATGGGAACACCGCCCCCTGCAAGTTGCCCTCCAAACCACTCATCATCCTGACTTGAAAATATATTGCTGTTCCTTCACAGTCGCTGGATCAGAATCCTGGAACTCCCTCCCTAACAGCATTGTGAGTCTACTTACAGGACATGGACTGCAGCAGTTCAAGAAGGAAGCTCACCACCATCTTCTTAAGGGGCAACTAGGAACGGGCAATAAATGCTGGCCCTGCCAGTGACACCCACATCTCACACATGAAGAATCCCACCGCTCCCAAGAGCCTCTTGTGAGGGCTGAGGACAAGGGCTAGGATGTTGGTCAAATAAACACTGGAGACATGGAGATGAAGACTCACTACTTCAGTGAGGTTCTGGACAGTCTCCTTCATAGAAACATAGGAACAGCAGCAAGCCATTCAGCCCATTGAATCTATCTTCTAACTGAAAATTTCAAAGCTTTTTACTCATCCCACTCCTATGACCTTGTACACAAACAAGAATCAGAAATCCATCTGTTTCTCCCTTACACAGACTCAATGACTGAGCTTCCTCTGAGGAAAAGAAAATCTTCAAATCTTGGAATGAAGTGGCAACCCCCTTCTTTTTCAAATTTGTGACCCCTGCATCTATGGAGCTGAAACTCTGCAAGAGTCGGGAAATTGCGGTGGCAAAAAGACCACAGAGTTTTGGAACTCACAAAATAATATGAGCATGATTAGAAAGCTCAAAGACCAGAATTCATAGTAAGGACTAAGTGAGACAGCGAAGGAATCAGGAGCTGGTTTGATGAGTGCGAGTTACAGCTGCTCCTGTGGGATGCTGCCAAACCTGACAGCTAATTAACCTTTGCATTCTGTTCAGAGAAACAGAATGCCCTGCCAGAGACAGCTGCTGCCTCCTCAGCTTTTAGTCTGAGGTGAACAAGCACAGATTTGCTAGAAATTATCCGTGCACTCCAATGATACCCTTGGGAAGATAAAGTGGTGAAGTTGAGATTTAAGTATTGTGGAGGGTCAAAATGATCTGGTTCATAAACCTTTTCAACCTCACCTTTTAAATGTTAATTGACCAGCAGCATCAACAACTTTCTGGGGGTGAAACTGTTTCAGATTTGCATGACCTACAGAGTGAGCTGCTGCTTCCTGACATCACCATGGAACAGCCTTTTCTAATTCTAAGGTGATGCACCTTTATCCTGCAGTATCCACTTACACCTCCCCGACTAAAAGAAATAATTTTTTTCCCATCTAACCCGTTAATCATCTTAAAGATACAATTTGGAGCATCCAATCTTTTATATGTATAGGAATACAAATCTAGTCCACAAAATGTGTGTTACGATACAGCAGGGAGCTAGGGTGCGTATAGCACACAGAGGATTGTGTGGATCAGTCGGGGCATTACAAGTGCATTGAAAATTGTGACGTTGTCATGGACGGTCTTACAATGCAAGACAATAGGTGTAACGGAGGCTACCACCATGCACTGGAGGTGGTTAAGTATACTGGAGGATGCTATCATGTAATGCAGGTTGATATAGTGTAATGGAGGATCCGACACTGTAATGATGTTACAGTGTAATGAAGGGTGTTACAGTGAGATGGAGAACCTTATGGTGTTTTGGAGAGAGTCTCAGTTTATGTGTTAAGTTTCATTGCTAATATGCCAGTATACTCAAGGAGACTGCCCACGATATCATCACAATATTAAAGTTACCTGAAGCATTGCTTCTACTGGAAGCATGCCCACTGCTCACCATAATAGCCCTTTACATTAACAATGCATTTAGATGCCTTAAAAAATAACATTTGCATGCAATAGTTGAAATAAATATCTGTTGAATTTTTCTGTGTTATGGGAGATAACCTAGGTATCATCACATCTGATAAAACTCCCCGATTGTGGAAAACTCACAGCACGGAGTTAACAGGGGCCATCTATAGAAACCTCCAATATCTTGATGGTAGGTATCTGGAAAACTAATTAATGATGAACCAGCAACAGCTTTGTCCAAATTGTCCAAGGGAAGAATTCCTCACCCTTAATCAGGATGAGGTTTTGGATGGGGCATTAGCCACATAACAAAAGTTTAATTTTTTGATTAGAACCTGAGTTATTTTAAACTGAAAGAAATGCACTTTCTTTCTGGAAAACAAAGCCAGTGAAGTGCAGTACAGAGAGCTGGAAGGTTAGGACATTCCCTACCTGATTGTTTATACACAAGTAACAGCTTTTTAACAACAGTTACTACAAAATCATTTTCGTTGTAAAGGATTAGTTTTAAATTTACTTTACACAAAGTCAGGGACCATAACTGAACATATTCTGATGATGTTAAGAGAGAACCATGGAAGCCACACTGTGTACGTGGTTTTCTGTGACACCCTTACCGAATTATAATTGTTCAAATAATGCATGCTGGGGCCAGGTGCCAGTGCGATGCCAGGTATACAGGCCATTTTTCTCATATCAAACAACTGTTTGCAGCAAACAGAGTATTCCTGTCTACGTTTACAAAGCTTGAAACAGTGTCCAACATTAGAGATGATTCTGCACCTGGACAATGTTTGCTACATTATCATGGGGGTGCAAAAAATTATGATCTTTTGAGGATTGCCTGTTGGGACTGCACATGCATGATACACTTGTGTGAATGTTAGCTACTTATATTCATATGCAGGCAGAAAGAATATGCACACACATTGTGCCTGTTTCAACATGACAAATTAGCTGACCAATCAGAGGCAACTTCTTGGTTTACTGTTTAAACATGTTTGGCAATGAACTGTCAATCATCACTAATTAGTGCTTTCTATACAGCAATGACTCTTGCAATCAGTGACCACTCATCAACCAATTGGTACCTACCCCCATGTGGTATAAATATATATTTTTTTCTGATAAATTGGTATTATTGTGATTTGTACTGACAAGTTGAAAATGCTTTGACGAAATATATCTTTATGCAGCCACACTACAGTACTATACACCAGAATTTAACACACTAAACCTGACAGTCCTACAGCATTTTGAAAACCAGCTGAACCAGCAAAGAAGCAAGCAATTTGCCTTAATGGAGTTGTGATGCTGGATTTTTTTCAATGGATATTGTTAGATCCATCATATGAATGATCCTATGTCCCACTTTGCATGAAATCGGAGGTACTAATAGGAAATGAGAGACTTACTTTGCTCCAGTTGCCCACACGCCATGCTGAGCAGGGTCGGATGTAGCATCTTCGAGCTGGAACTGGCCTCTTGGTCCTGTTGCAGTCATTGTCTAAGCCTGTACTGCAATGTACTGTTCTCCATATCGCACCCATTCCACATGTGGTTGAGCACTGCACAATAGAGCAAACCAGTTGCTGGACTCTATTCATATTTCCACACACCAGCTCATGCTGGTTAACTACTGCTCCCTATGGGCTTGGCTTTATTTCCCCAGTCTTTCTGCCACTGAGTTCATTTTACAGGTTTGAAAAGTTTACAGAGTTAAATAATTTAAAGGGTAGATTTTGGTGCTAGCTCAGGCTGTTCCAAAAGCACCTTCAGGAAACACTGGCTTGCATTTTCAAATCGCTGAATGGACTGGTAAGTGTTTACTGAAACATATTTGAAATACCGGGACCTCAACCAATTGGAAAGGAAATTTGTGATGCTGCAGGAAATTTGCTGAAGCAGTAAATCAGTGAAATCACATGTTTGTGTTCAGGCAGAGAGAAAAATCAATTTTTCTAAACATCTTAATTTCCAAATGAACATGGGAACAGGAGGAGGCCCTTCAGCCCCTCTAGTAGTTTGTACTATATTTCAATTAGATTGTGACTCATCTGTGACCTAACTCCATAAACTCATCTTTGACCCTTTCTAATCCCTTTGATTAACAAAAGTTTATCAATCTTAGTTTTAAATACACTAACTGACCAGACATCACACCCCATTTGTAAAAGTAACTTACAAACTTCCACCATCCTCTCAACACAAAGGTTGTCTCCGAATTTAATTTATTAATATTCTGGCTCCTCATCCTGAACTCCTCCCCGCCAGATATCCCTAATTAAAGGAAGACTAACAAAAGTCATCAATCTTGTTTGTTAAGACAAAATTTGATACGTTTCAGGTCAACAATTAACCCAGTGATTGTAGGTGTGAAGATACACTATGTTTTATTCAGTTGGCTGTAGGAGCCCATCTCCGTCTTTCCAAATCTACGCGTGACCCACTGACAGATGCATCGGAGTGGAGGAGAAAGCTGGGTTGGACCATGAAAGTCAAACTTTAGAACACCCTGGTCTGCACTGTAGTCTGAGACTCAGCACCATAGCCTGCCCCTCTCCCTTGAGTTGAATGTACCTAGGACAGCTCGATGAGACAAGACTAACATAATGGTGGACAGACTTGAAACCACTACAACCCAGAAAAGTAGGACAAAAAGGATGGAAGCGGGCTATTTAAATATGAATGAAATAAAAAGTGTGTTTGTGGAGGAAATAAAGACAGTGTTCATGAGACAGCCTGGCAGGCAGAAAATGAAAGAGTGACCAGATTGAGGCTTTTAGGATTTCAAAGATAATAGTTAGAGAGAAACCTTTTGTGCCAGTGATGTAGGACAAAGAGAGATAATGTCACAGCCTATAACCTCCCCTCCGAATCATCTGACATTGGAAATAGATCACCGTTCCTTTCACTGTCACTGGGTCAAAATCCTGGGACTCCCTCCCTAATAGCATTGTGGATGTTCCTACACCCCCCGGACTATAGAGATTCAGGGAGGCAGCTCACCACTACGTTTTCCAGGGCAATTAAAGGTGGGCAATAAATGTTGTCACGGCCAGTGGTGCCTAGATCCCAAGAATAAATAAATAAATAAAGAAGGTCATTTAGGGAAGTTAGAAAAACCTCTAACTAAAATTAGAGGGAAATTAGAAAAAAACTTCTTTACACAAGTGTCTCCCATAGAAATCAGTAAATACTGGTGGTTAATTAATAATTTCAAATCTAAGACCACTAGAGTTGTTTTGCTATACATAGGTCTTAAGGGAAATGGAGCCAAAGCGGCCGGATTGAGCTAAGATACAGATCAATTATAACTTAATTAAACAACAGAATGGGCTCAAAGGGTTGAATGGCCCCCTCTGCTCCTTTGTTCTATGTTTATTCCCTGAATGACAAGAACAGTTTGGAGGTTGTTGATTTGTGGATCAACTCTGACACTTGCCTCACTCCAGTTTCCAATCACCCAGTAAGCACTGGATTCTGTATTTACTCCAGAGACTTGATTAGCAGCTGTTTCCATCAGTGACACTGTCGAAGCTGCATGAACCTCCATCGCGTTCTTTAGCAAAGGCTTGAGATTGGAGACAGTCGGGAGATGCATTTCAGGGGCTGCCAATGGCTTGTTGCTCACAGTGGCTGGAAGAGAGCCATTACTGAAATCAAACTCAGCAACCCCTTGATCAATTTCGCCAATTTTCACAGTGTCTTCATCTGCTCTGTCCTCAGAATTCAATCTGGTCACATCCAGCAGGGGTGCTCCCTTTGCACTTACTTTGGAGTGAACAGTTGTTGAAATTATCCCAGGTGGCAAAGAGATGGAAGCCTGAGGAATGATCACAGGGAGGGCAGTGGATGATTGTTGAGTCTCCTTTGTTAATATCAGTGATGTACTTAAAGCTGAGGTAGGTCTTGGTGATGTAGCTGCTGACAGGTTAGGTCTGGAGATACCTTTACCTGAAGAGGTAGTAGTTCGTGTGGAGCTCACTGCTATAGATCTGGATGATGGAGTTTTTCCCAGTCGTGTCCCCTGTTGATGTAGACTTGCTGGTGTCAATGATGATCCTGTTGACAGGCTAGACTGTGGAGTCACTGTATGAGTAAATGAATGACCAGAGTGGGTTACCTCAACTGGCAGCAAATTGTGAGATTGGGTTCTGTCACTTGTACTCTGAGTTTGTAGCGGATGATCCAGATTTGGCTGGTCTGTGAAAGCCACTGGTGTTGTCGACACTCCTGTCGCTTTGGAGAACACCAGGGGTGAGGAAGTGGCTAATACTGGGGCCGATAAAGGTGGAGTTTTTGTTGTAACAGAATAACTGGGGGATTGCACATTTGCTCGAGTGTTATCATACTCAAAGTCATCTGGCTGGATGATGTTTCCTGGTAACTCTGAAGAACTGCCTACATGATGCTTTCCTGGTGAATTAGCTTCAGTTTGTTTTTGGTGAACTGACCAATGTAACATTTCCGAAACAGGAACATCATTTTGATCAATGAAGAATGATGGTGGTGTAGTTAACATTCCAGTGATAGAGTTGAAAGTGCCAAAGCTTTCCCAAGAGTTAAGATTTTTATTAATAACATCAATGTCTTGATCATGGATCTCATGCTGTGGATATGGACTGTCAACCACATGGACCACATCACCTAGATAATGGCTATTGCCCAGTGTGCTGCTGGGGAAGTGGGCCTTCTTATTTACAATCTCCTGCTCGTCCTTCTGAACTCTCCGTTCTCCCTCCAATGGATTTTCCTTCATGTCATCCATATGCCCCTTTGAGTCTTGGCCTTTTCCTTGTTCCCTACTGTCTGCTGGATGTGTATAACCTGCCACTTCAACGTCAAATGGATTCTCCTGCTCAGTAATATTTTGAACACGATGACTCAAGTTGTGGTCAGTAATATTCTGCTTTTCTTCGGGATGGCGTTGCTGCCAGGATTTGAAAGCACTGGGGATGTTTACATTGTTATTTGTTGATGAGGTAGCCATTGTAATTGATGAGGAACTGTAATAATGAGGACTGTGGGTTCTGTTCGTGTGATCAATGCTCCTCTCATCATCAGTTGATGGAAAACCTGGAGATGCAATTTCCTTAACACTGTGCTTTGTTGTGTTTTGAATGGGCAGCAATTCATCTTCCTCATACAGTTCTTCCTCATCATCTTCATTGTTCATGTCATACAATGTAATTGGACTACCATCTGTCACTCGGAGATACTCTATAGGAAGTTCACGCAGCTCAATATCCGTGGCGTTTGCTCCTGAGGTAGAATTTACAGCTGGATTATGAGGCGTTTCTATTTCCACCTGACTGTTGGGATTTTGATTGGTTGTGGCTGTTGACACAACATTGTCCAACCCATTGTTTGAAATGTTATTTATTTCCAGATGCTCTTCATCATGTTTAATGTCCTCTCCTGTCCACTCTTCCTCTTCGAGCCTGTCTTCTGGATCATAGTCAAGGTCTTCATGGAAGTTTATGAAGTTATAATCATAATAGAAGTCATCTACAAAGACATTAGTTTTTGCAGAATTCTCCTCCTGGCTGCTGTGAACAGTGAAATCATCTTCAACGATGTGGTTATTTATCTTGTTATGTTCAGATGGGTGTGGCAGGGGTGTATTGAGATCAGATGGATGAGGGTTGGCAAGGTTAAGAATTTGGTTTGAATTGTCTTCCTGACCTGCCCTGCTGGGCCCAAAGTTTAGATTGAAACCCACTTCATTATAGAGTTCTTTGCTGGAGGCCCCACTGCCTGACCAGTCATGGGGTCTGAAGCCTGACCTATGCAGTGGACAAGGCTTCAGCTGGCACTGGCTTTTCGCAGCTGGCTTCGTCTCAAAGCTGCATGTCATGTTGGTGTTGTTTAAACATAGGACACTACGGCTCCTCAATCCCTCCCCACAGGTCACAGAGCACTGGGAAAAAAAAAAATCAAACATTAAAACTGAGAAGTAAAACCTTCAGCAACAGTCATTACTTTACAATTAAACTCATAGGAGGTAAAATTCTAGAGACAAAAACAACCAAATTCAAAGGATTCACTGAAAGTGAATGCACAACAATGTTCTTGTTTGTCATTTGTGTGGAATTCTGTAAATAACGATCACCAGAGTGCTCAGAAACCTGGGAGAAGAGGAGAATGAGTGGTTTCAAAGGGTTAGGACAGACACATTGGGCTGAATAGCCTTCCAAATGCACTAAAATTCTATGATTCTACTTCCCTCGGGTCTACATTCAACACCAACCATTTAGTAAATAGAGTTTGTAGCAACATTGGTGAAACTTAGCAGGTCTGGCAGCATCTGTGGAGAGGGAAACAGAATTGAATATTTTGAGTCTGGTATGACCAACAGGTGCTGCCAGACCTGTTGAGTTCCTCCAACAATTTCTGTTTTTGTTTCAGATTTCCAGCATCTGTAGTATTTTATTTTTATTTGAGTAATATTTGCAACTAAAATTTGCTGTATCTTAATGCTGTCAGGGCACACCCAATGATAAGTCAGCTGTGCACACTCTCAAGTCAATGGTGACTGTCATCATTCAGCCGTAGTTAATGCTATCAATGCAGCCCATCCCCATAAACCCACACCCCACCTCCACCACATTCACCGCCCCCCCACCCACCCACCCCCCGCCTCCCAAGAGCTGCCCTAACCGATCTGCTCTAGGGATTTATGGACTGAATAAGGAACGTGTCTGATCAACTGTACTATCCCAGCACAAGCAGATCAGTTGTGACGTTATTGAATAGTGGAACAGGCTGAGGAGGCCGAATGGCCTATGTCTGCTCCTGGTTGCTCCATAGGAGAAACAAAATGACGTTAGGAGACAGATAGAGAATGAGACACGTGCACACAAATACTTTTGAGCACTGTGTTCACTGAACCACAGTCGCCGGCTCAAAACTACTGCCAGTGATCTCCAGTCTAAGGGCGAATAGGGATGGGCAATAAATTCCGGACCAGCCCACGACATCCACAAATGAATGTAAAAAAAAGGTAGGGAGACCCTCACTTCCTAAAGACAGTGGTGGGAGTGCGGAACTCATTGGCAAAATTAGTAAATCAGGCAACAGTCTGAATATTTTTAAGGGGAAGCTAGATAAATTTTGGAGGGAGAATGGATTAGATTAGATTCCCTACAGTGTGGAAACAGGCCCTTCAGCTCAACAAGTCTACACTGCCCCTTGAAGCATCCCAGGTAGACCCACCCCCTATAACCCACACACCCCTAAACTCTACGGGCAATTTAGCATGGCCGATCCACCTAGCCTGCACATCTTTGGACTGTGGGAGGAAACCCACACAGACATGGGGAGAATGTGCAAACTCCACACAGACAGTTGCCCGAGGGTGGAATTGAACCCGAGTCCCTGGCGCTGTGAGGCCGAAGTGCTAACCACTGAGCCACTGTGCTGCCCCTAGAAGTTTACATTGCTGGGATCAGGAGAGGCTCAGCTGGAGTATAAACAATGGCATTGGGTGTGTTGAAATCAATGGCCTAGTTCTATTCTGTTAATTCCACTTAATTCTACGCAACTTGGGTGATTTAAAACGACTTAAAAATGGTACAGTTCAAGATAAATAAAATACCCTGCAAATACAAGCAATGATTAAGACCAAACTCATCATTAGCTCTGACAAAACTTAGTCATAGCTAAAAACAGGGGTATTATATGTTGTGTTGTGGATTATTCTAAATCGTCAGTTATGTAAAAGTGTGAAGTCTATTCTCTGTTCTGTTTGGGATCAGTATCAATGTCACTGTTTCCACAATAAGGCTCATTATTAACAGAGGGATTCAATAACACTGGCTGATGCAAGCTCCAGATCCTGCTCTGTAACTCACTCAGCAAGTGATACTATAAATCTTGCTCCCACCAGCAGTGAGGCAATAACTAGCTTTCAGTGAGGTCATATGTCCCAGAATCTTGACTAATATTTTACACATTTTCTGATATTCCCAAATATAGGCAGCCCCCCGGCTGTAAACATGCTCTGTCCTTGAGTCCATTCACCAGTTGATTTGTATGCAAGTCAGAACACAACACAGGACACTGAAACGTGGCTGTTTTTAAGTATAGGAAATGTTGGTATGTCGGGTCTTTAAAATTACACCCCTGTGTGGAATCATATTCGAAAGCACAAGCATGTGTAAGTTAGGCATTTATAAGTTGGGTAAGTTAGAATCAGCAAAGTTAAAACACATTTGTAGGCCTTTGAAAGGGGCAGGGATTCTGTTTCTGCTCCAGTATTCACACCTGGGATCGACCAGCCCAGAGAAAATTGGCTTCAACCCCACCAATAGTAGTTTCAGCATTCGAGCCCAGTGACACACAGTTGGCAATAGAATGCTGTCATAGGTAAACGTGGCCTCGGCAGTGAGGGGTAATCACTAAAAACCTAACTGGGTTACCAGTGTCTCTTTCGGGTTAGTACACCTGATATCCTTACTGGGTCAGGGCCTCTATGTGACTCCAGTCCGACACTAGTGTGGTTGAGTCTTAGCTGCTCACCATAGCGGCATCATTTCAGTGCATTGCTGTGAAAACAACTCTCCCACATGGACTGCAGCAAACTGCTACCACCACTGCCTGAGTGGACAACTGTCAATGCACAATACATGCCAGCCTTGCCAGCAATGGCCATATTCTGAGAATGGGTAAATACAATAAACAAAATACAGTGCATCAAGGTCCTCTGTTATAGTTTGATGGCTTCAGGATGGCAACCAGTGAGACTGTCCCTTTAAGAAAAAGGCAATAAGAACTTCTAAAGTTTCACAAGCACAACATTTATGAGGTTTCTACAAGACAAAGCTTAAAGGGTCAGGTCAACAAGATGGAGCTAACTGAAACCAGACTCGAGGGACTCAAGACAGACATTTCCTTGTTGATCTAATTGGCTGTCAATCATTACCCCCGCCTGTTTAAAAAACCTCCTGCCTTAGCAAGGCTACCCTGACATTTAACCCCCAATCCTCTTACCTCTGTCCAGCTGCCCGTACTCCAGTCTGAAGGGCAGGGGATCTCCCTGTTGCAAGGGCTGGTGGTTTCAGGTCTGGGCAGGTGTTGACAGTCAGAGGGTTGTAATGCCCGCTGCTCATCCAGCCCCACACTCTGGATGCAGAGAGCTGTCCTCTTCATGGTTCCCATTTCTCCACAGGATGAGGAGCATGCCTGCCACTCACCAACCCACCATCTGTGTAAACAAAGACAGGCTTCTCAGTGAAAGTCAGCCTACAGAAACCCTGCCTAGACAGCAGCTGATGCTCGCTCCTTATTGTTTGCAGACTACAACCAGAATGAGGATCATAATTCCTATTTTTTCAGTGAGTTGTACCCTGGGGAATACAGATTCAAGATGCAGCTGTACAGTTTACATAATTTTGGCAAGTAGCACCGACCTTGCTCCTTCAGGAGGTATTGTTGTTTGAGGCAGTAACTCCTGAGTTTAAATCAGCAAGTCCAGAGAAACCTAGAGGTCTAGGCCTGAAACATCAGCTTTCCTAGTCCTCTGATGCTGCTTGGCCTGCTGTGTTCATCCAGCTCTACACCTTGTTATCTCACTCTATGCAAATGGCCTCAAACTGGGGTCTGACCCTCACTAGCCCTCTCAACATTCATTCTGCTACCTCTCAGGGTCTGAGGTACACAGCTTCCCTCGGGTGGGGGCATACTTTAACATGGAAATTGAAGTCTCAGGTTCTAAATGGAATGTCGATTGTAATTCCACAAGGAAATAGTCTAAGGCCTGCACAGTGCGATGTTCAACCAGCTCCATGTGGTTGAAGGGAAGGCACCTCCTGAAGCTTCCTGTCTGATTTTGTTTACGGGCTTTGCAGAGGCCAACTCTGTCAAAGAACTTGCACAAGCAGAACAGGCTGTACAATCCTACAAATGTTTCTAAAGAAACTAATACAGTGCTGAGAGCTCACACATCTTTACTCTGCTGTGCTACCTGATACTTGATGGACAGCCGTGCCTCGCTGATCTCTGCTGTCAATTTCCCAGTGTTTATTTATGTAAGGTTAAAGGTCCCAAGTGTTTGTAGTTTCACCTACCGATACTTTAAGGGGGGGGGGGAATAATTGACATGTCTATTAGCCTGTAGCGAAAAGGAGAAATCTTTTTGAGGTAATGGGAAGTCATGAATGAATGATTTTCTTTTCTCACAATATAACATCCATTCTCCGTAAACCATCCATAGTGAATTAATAGGCATTGAAGTACAGTAGCCTGGTATTGGGTTATCAGGACATCAAGGATGTGTGTGGGGGTGGGGGGTGGAGGGTGTAGCCTGGCATAAGGCAATAGCGGGTGGCTGGGGAGAACAAAGTTGCATTATTGGGGGTACAGTGAGTGTTTGGGAGGGTTGAGGAGTGGGGACTTTGGGGACTTTCCTGTTACTATTTTGAAGTTCCCAGAAACATAGGCAGCCCACCTTTGCACTGGTTAGTTCCTGTGGCTGCTCCCCAGATATTTAGCTGAGATGACAGACCTGACATCAGGCAGCACCCATTTGCTGGCAGTGAAAACCCCAACAGGCACATTTCCCTGAGGAGGGCCAAGCTGGGAATTTTCCTGACTCCTCCTGCCTGTCCACAGGGTGCAAATCCAGACCATTCGGTCAGGTGGCCGAATTCTTGTGGTCAAAGTGATCAGTTTTTAAAGAGGGTCTCAAGGGAGGAAAGCCAGGTTTGGAGGGTTTTAGGGAGGAGACTCTTCAGCTTAAGACCCAGGTTGCTGAAGGGACAGCTGTCTAAAGTGCAAGGAATTACAGTGGAAATGTCAAACTGGTTGGAGAGTAGAGATCTCAGAGTTGTACGATTGGAGGGGGTTACTGGGATTGGAAAGTATGGCCTGGGAATGATCTGAAAAGTAAAAAAAAACATGCATTGTATAATTCCAGTCAAAGAGCCAGTTTAAAGCAGCATGGGCTTTACAGAGTAATATTCAAGACAATGCAGTCTTCAAGAATCCTCGCCCTCCATGGTTGGGTACTGACCGAGCTGGGCATGGCTCTGGGTGGCAGCTCCTCTGCCTGTCGTCGGGTCGTGTGAGCAGCTCGCAGTATTGCTCTTGGACGATTCCTGCTATCTTCTCCAAACAATGCACAATCTGCCTCTGCACCCCTGCAAGCAACATTACAAACAAGGCAAAGGTCATTCTTAAAGAAGTGGGCCTCAGCACGTTAGGCACTGAGAATTTGCAAACCATTGTACACCTGAACAAATCACTTGGAGGAGTACCTACAATTAGCCAGCTGGATTGTGCTATCAGAACAGCCAGTTCCCAGTGGGTACAAACCACCCCCACCCTCCACTAGCCTCGGGGAGTTACAGGCTTTACCAGCTAATTAATATTACCTCAATACAGTTGGTCTGACACACAGAACAAGTTCAGCTATAGAATACACTGCTTTACATCACTGATGGTCTCCTTGGACACTTTCCAGGGGCCCTGTAAAATCACGTGGAAGTGTTTACTTGGGCGATTGGAGGCCGACGTCAGAAGGAGACAGGAGTGATGTGGCTGTCTAGTGCAATCTTTCTCACCTCAAAGGACACAAGCATGTAAGAGCGGAGAAAGAGAGAAGATGCTGGCTATTGTCTGTTAGTATATCTGCCGGTATCCCTGCGTAAAGCCCAGCATTCTTAAATCATTACTGACCCACACTTTACGTACAGCACTGTCACATGATGTATATAAATAGAGAGTCAGTGGTTTGGTGGCAATGTTACTAGGCTAGTAATCCAGAGAATCAGGCTAATACTCTAGGGACATGGGTTCAAACTCCACCTTGGAGTCATGGAGGTCCACAGCACGGATAAAGGCCCTTCAGCCCACCAAGTCTGTGCCAGTCAAAAGCTACCATCTAACTATTCTAATCCCATTTTCCAGCACTTGTCACGTATCCTTGTTTGCCTCGACACCGCAAGTCCATGTCTAAATACTTGTTACATTTTGTGAGGGTTTCTGCCTTGACTAGCTTTACAGATAGTGAGTTTCAGATTCCCACCATCCTCTGGGTGAAAATATTTTGCCTCACATCCCCTCTAAACCTCCTGCCCATTACCTTAAATCTATTATGGAAGAAAATCTCCCATCCTCACTCTGTGTGGCCTACAAGTGACTCCAGAACTTGGGTAGTGTACTTGATTCTTACATGATCTCCGAAATGGCTCAGCGAGCCATGCTAGGGTATTTTATGGGCAGGTGGGAATGTAGATTTGAGGTTACAGACAGTTATTGAATAGCCTAACCTTGCAGCTAGTCCCTCTGCCTATAATTAATTACCTGAAATTGAAAGCTGTTATCTCAGTAAAAGGGGCCATTGCAACTATGCCCAAATGTCATTAAATTCACTTATGTCCTTTGAGGCAGAAAAATCTACCGTCCTTTCTCGATCTGATCAACATGTGGCTTCAGACTCACTACAATGTGTTTGATTCTTAAATGTTCTCTGAAATTGCCAAGCAAGACATGCTATTCAAGGGCTATTAGGGATGGGCAACAATTGCTGATCTTGAGGTCAATATCCATGTTCCATGAAAGAATGAATAAAAATAATTTGACTGAACTGAAACATGATTTTAAACATGAAACTGTGCCGGGAGGTCATGTGTTCTAGGTTTAAACACAAAAAAAACTGTTTCCATTCTATCTGACGTTGGAAGCGACCGGCCCCAAATTCCTTGCTGGACTGTTTTGTAACAGTGTGAAAGGTTACCTAGCATAATGTGAAATTAAACAAGAGCAAGTGTAAATCCGAGATAATGGGAACTGCAGATGCTGGAGAATTCCAAGATAATAAAATGTGAGGCTGGATGAACACAGCAGGCCAAGCAGCATCTCAGGAGCACAAAAGCTGACGTTTCGGGCCTCGACCCTTCATCAGAGAGGGGGATGGGGAGAGGGAGCTGGAATAAATAGGGAGAGAGGGGGAGGCGGACCGAAGATGGAGAGTAAAGAAGATAGGTGGAGGGAGTATAGGTGGGGAGGTAGGGAGGGGATAGGCCAGTCCAGGGAAGACGGACAGGTCAAGGAGGTGGGATGAGGTTAGTAGGTAGCTGGGGGTGCGGCTTGGTGTGGGAGGAAGGGATGGGTGAGAGGAAGAACCGGTTAGGGAGGCAGAGACAGGTTGGACTGGTTTTGGGATGCAGTGGGTGGGGGGGAAGAGCTGGGCTGGTTGTGTGGTGCAGTGGGGGGAGGGGACGAACTAGGCTGGTTTAGGGATGCAGTAGGGGAAGGGGAGATTTTGAAACTGGTGAAGTCCACATTGATACCATATGGCTGCAGGGTTCCCAGGCGGAATATGAGTTGCTGTTCCTGCAACCTTCGGGTGGCATCATTGTGGCACTGCAGGAGGCCCATGATGGACATGTCATCTAGAGAATGGGAGGGGGAGTGGAAATGGTTTGCGACTGGGAGGTGCAGTTGTTTGTTGCGAACTGAGCGGAGGTGTTCTGCAAAGCGGTCTCCAAGCCTCCGCTTGGTTTCCCCAATGTAGAGGAAGCCACACCGGGTACACTGGATGCAGTATACCACATTGGCAGATGTGCAGGTGAACCTCTGCTTAATGTGGAATGTCATCTTGGGGCCTGGGATAGGGGTGAGGGGGGAGGTGTGGGGGCAAGTGTAGCATTTCCTGCGGTTGCAGGAAAAGGTGCCGGCTGTGGTGGGGTTGGAGGGCAGTGTGGAGCGAACAAGGGAGTCACGGAGAGAGTGGTCTCTCCGGAAAGCAGACAGGGGAGGGGATGGAAAAATGTCTTGGGTGGTGGGGTCGGATTGTAAATGGCGGAAGTGTCGGAGGATGATACGTTGTATCCGGAGGTTGGTAGGGTGGTGTGTGAGAACGAGGGGGATCCTCTTGGGGCGGTTGTGGCAGGGGCGGGGTGTGAGGGATGTGTTGCGGGAAATACGGGAGACGCGGTCAAGGGCGTTCTCGATCACTGTGGGGGGAAAGTTGCGGTCCTTAAAGAACTTGGACATCTGGGATGTGCGGGAGTGGAATGTCTTATCGTGGGAGCAGATGCGGCGGAGGCGGAGGAATTGGGAATAGGGGATGGAATTTTTGCAGGAGGGTGGGTGGGAGGAGGTGTATTCTAGGTAGCTGTGGGAGTCGGTGGGCTTGAAATGGGCATCAGTTACAAGCTGGTTGCCTGAGATGGAGACTGAGAGGTCCAGGAAGGTGAGGGATGTGCTGGAGATGGCCCAGGTGAACTGAAGGTTGGGGTGGAAGGTGTTGGTGAAGTGGATGAACTGTTCGAGCTCCTTTGGGGAGCAAGAGGCGGCGCCGATATCCTCGTAGCTTAGAAAACATGCTTGCAAGCAACAGCTTGGATGTGGTACTATACACTCGTGGAGTGTTTCCACTTGTCACAGCTCAGCCAAGGATTTTAAGATAAGGTGCAGGCAGAAATTATTCCATCTTTTGAGGCTGTTCCACCACTGTTCTATCAAGGCTAACCTGCAAAAAGTCCCAACTGCTGGAGAAAAGGAATGAGACAGGACTACTTGAGGCACAGCTGTTAGTTACCAGTGTGTGATTTCAAGGGGAGGAGAGACTATTCGAACTGATGGTGTGTGAAGGGACCTGCTGCCCTATCCTTCAAACTGCTGGTGCTCACAGGTTATGTGGTTTTTGTACACTATCCTGTGAATAGGACACATACAGCAGCCACTCCAGCGTTTAAGCTGATTGCTGCTTTTTCAAGGCCTTTGTAAGTTGCTAGTTAAGATAGGTAAATGCACACAATTACAAATAACAGGGGTTCGAAAGATTGAGAGGGCTGAGCACAGAGACACATCGTATTCACAGCACAGAAAGCGGCCCTTCAACCCATTGCGTCTGTGCCAGTCATCAAACATCTGTCTGTTCTAATCCCAGTGATAATGTCCAGGATAACAATGGGTCAACATGCAAGAAAAATGAAGAAACAGTTGAGATTTGTATTATAGTACTGCCACTTATACTATTTGCATTTAACACAAGCAGTCAACCGTTTCTCATCACCAAAAATTCCAGTTAAAAAGGAGCTGCTTGGTGTCTCTGATGGCTCAGTGGCGAGGACTGTTCAGTTAGCCTGGGCTGGTAACTGGCAGCTCACATTCCTGATTCACAAGTGCTAGATAATAACCATCTACCACAAGACAGAATTGAACTATCACCTTTTATTAGTCAGTGGCCTGACCATCACTGATTTCCGCACCAATATCCTGGGTGTTACCATTGAGCAGAACTTGAGCTAGACCAGTGGAAGGAAGGTGATGGCTACAACAGCATTGAGAAGCTGCAGATTCAGTAGAGGGTAACTCACCTCCTCAGACCCTGTCCAGTATCTGTAAGGCTCAAGCCACAAGTGTGATGGAATACCCCCCACTTGTCTTTGGCTCCGACAACACTCAAGAGGTTTGATACTGTCCAAGACAAAGCTACCTACCTGAGTGGCACCCCATCCAGCAGCAACACTGTAACAGCAGGATGTACCCTCTGCACAAAGCACAGCAGGAACTCACCCAAGTGCCTCCAACAGCATTTTCCAAACCCATGATTTCTAGCAGCGGGATGAACAAGGGCAACAGATGCTTGGGGACACCACCCCTTGAAAGTTCTCCTCCAAGCCAGACACTATCCTAATTTGAAGCTGTTTCCCTGTTACTGGGTAAAATTCCCGGAATGTCCTCCCAAAAAGCACTGTAATGTTCCAACATCGCATGGGCTGCAGCAGTTCAAGAATGTGACTCACCACCACCTTGTGGAAGTGCAAATAGGGACGGGCAGAAAGGTTGACCTTGTCAGTAACACTCAACTCCCATTTCAGTAATAACAAACTGCACACCTTCGAGTCAGAAGGTTGTGGGTTTAATCCCCAAGCCAGAGACTCCCAGTGTAGTAATAAGGACGTGCTTTCCTGTCAGAAGGGCTGTCATTCAAATGAGATGTTAAATCTTGACCATATCTGCCCTCCCCTGTGGAAATGAACAATCTCACACTGCTGTACTCAGACAGAAGAGGGGTGATTCCCTATGACGACTTCTTGCTTATAAGGTCTTTGGAACATCTGGAGGTTGATATGGATACCATATAAATGCACACCTTTGCTCTGAGATAATGGGAACTGCAGATGCTGGAGAACCTGAGAATACAAAGTGTGGAGTTGGATGAGCACAGCAGGCCAAGCAGCACCTTAGGAGCACAAAAACTGACATTTCTGGCCTGGACCCTTCATCAGAAAAAGGGTCCAGGCCCAAAATTTCATCTTTTGTGCTCTTAAGATGCTGCTTGGCCTGCTGTGCTCATCCAGCTCCACACTTTGTTACAAATTTGCTATTTCTGTTTTTAACACGTGAATCACTTTGAGCAGTTTTGGTTTTACTGAATTGAAACTTTACCTATTCCTGACAGGGCTGTGTCCTCAAGCCCCTGCAATTAGCTGTTTACACCTACAGCAGGAGCTGTTTCATTCCTATGACCCATCCACTACTTAGACTGAGAGAATAGCAACAGCACACAACCAGACCGGCTGTGGGCTGCACAGAACACTTTGGCAATTTCAGAGAAATGAGGGAGGAAAGTTCAAATAAACTATGATCACAGCGGTCTCCTTAAAGGAGAAAGCGAGACAACAAAGGAGGCAATGGAGAGAGAACAGGGCAAACAAAGAGAGTTAGGTCAAACTGAAAGCTTCAATGAACAAATCCAGGTGGCCAGTCTCAATTCCTGCCTCCAGGGCTGAACACACTTTAGTCTATTGTGCAAATATTAGCATTCCTGTGAAGCAGCCATCAGGAATCACCAACTAACTACCTGACAGCTTTCACCAGAGTCATCATTGTGATTTATTGTTTGCTCACATTTTGTTCCATGAGAATCTTGCCCTGTGAATGACTTAAACTTCAGTACTTCTTGACTGAGTGAATCCTCATTACAGTTGTGGACACAAGGTACTTAGGGTGCAGAGACAGTTTAGAGTCAAATGCCAGAAAACAGGATTACAAAGCTACACTGGAGAAACCGGGGCTTTGCTGTGAAAGTGCACTGCCCAGAATTGGTCATAATTAAAACTCTGACAGAGGGAGGGTGCAGCAATATTTACAAGAATGGTACTAAGGATGAGGGACTTTAATTATTGTGGAGGTCCTGGAGAGGCTGGCACTGTTCTCCTTAAAGGACAGGAGGTTATCAAAATGATGATAACAAAGTGTGCAGCTGGATGAACACAGCAGGCCAAGCAGCATCTCAGGAGCACAAAAGCTGACATTTCGGGCCTAGGCCCTTCATCAGAGAGGGCATCAACCAGGTCCCCTTTCTGACTTCTCAGCTCTGTAAAGCACAACACCAACCAATCAGTCTGGCTTCATTGTTAAACTGCTCCAATCCAGGCACCATTCTGATGAGCCCCCTCACCCTTCATCTACTTGTCCACCTGCAAACAGTTTCAACTTGTTTACTTTACCAAAGCAATTCATCATTTTGATAGAGATAATGGGAACTGCAGATGCTGGAGAATCCAAGATAACAAAGTGTGGGGCTGGATAAACACAGCAGGCCAAGCAGCATCTCAGGAGCACAAAAGCTGACATTTCGGGCCTAGACCCTTCAGCAGAGAGGACATCAACCAGGTCTCCTTTCTGACTTCATCAGAGCCCATTATCTCTATCAAAATGATGAATTGCTTTGGTAGAGTAAACAAGTTGAAACTGTTTGCAGGTGGACAAGTAGATGAAGGGTGAGGGGGCTCATCAGAATGGTGCCTGGATTGGAGCAGTTTAACAATGAAGCCAGACTGATTGGTTGGGGTTGTGTTTTACAGAGTTGAGAAGTCAGAAAGGGGACCTGGTTGATGAGTATAAAGTTAAGAAGGTGGATAGAAAACAGCTGTTCCCCTTAGTCAAAGGATTAACAAAAAGAGGCACAATTTTAAAGGGAAAGGCAGGAGACTTAGAGGGGGAACCTTTTCTCACCCATTGGGTGATGGAGGTCTGGAATACACTGCTTGGGACAGCTATTGAGATGGGAAACATCAAAGCCTCTTTAAAAAAATACTTGAATGAGCACTTGCAGTGTCATAGCATGAAGGTTGTGAGTTAAGTGCTGAAAAGTAGGACTATTGTGGATCGGCATGATGGGCTGAAGGGCCTCTTCTGCGCTGTGTGATTCTATGACTCTAAGTGACTGGATAATACAAATTTTGAAATATTTGGCATAAAAACTAGAGAGAAGATAAAATGTGTTTTTTAATGCAGTGAGTTTTTGTGATCTGGAATGTGTTGTTTATAGAATTTTCACAGCATGTAAGCAGTATATTTGGCCCATCACGATAGTGCTGGCCCTCTATTGCAACAATTCACTGTGTACCACTCCCATGCTTTCTTTCCCCATGGCCCTGTTGGCGTTTTTTTTAATCTCCCAGACAGGGCTCCAATTCCTTTGAAAGCCTGCATTAATTGTGGTAATATTTTCAGGCAGTGTATTCTACATCCTAACCGCTCAGAGCACGAAAATGTTTCTCCTCATGATGCCATTGCTTCTAGAGCCAATGAACATAAATCTATGCACACTGTCTTCTTCCAACCTGTCTGTCAGTGACACTGGAATCAGACTAAATTATAACTTTCAAAAGATAAACTCTTGAAATATCACTGATAAGAAAATTTATATGGCTATGGGGAAAGAAAGAGCAGGTTAGTGCATTCATCTGATAATCCTTTCCAGGAGCCAGTACACGCTGAATGGCTTCCCCTAGTGCTGTGAGATTCTATGTCAAAGCCAAGTGTGGAAAACAAAAGGGGAAAAGCGGAGCGGAGATTGAATAGAGGTTTTCAAAATCATCTGCAGCTGGACAGAGTAGACAGGAGTAGTCATTTCTGCTTGTTAAGCAAAAACATCAAAAGGGTCTGGGTTTAAAGAGACGTGCAGCAGAATCAAAGATGAAGTGAGGAAATAGATTTTTCACTCAGTGGGTCTGGAACGCACTGCCTGGAAATGTGGTGGAACAGGTTCAACTGAAACATTCAAGAGGGCTTTGGATAGTATTTTTGGAAAGGAATTGTGTGCAGGAGTGTGGGGAACAGGCAGGAGATGACAGCAAGATAATAGAACTGGTGCAGGCAGGCTGGGCCGAACGGCCTCCCGCTGCAATGTAACAATTCCTGTGATTCTTTATTTAAAGCTTGCTGCTCCTACACATGAGCCATTGCTAAGTGAAGAGGGTAAAATGCCTGACTGAAACGTCCACAGCCTCTCAGCTCCCTCTGTTGAAAGGATCAGATCATGAATTGCAACTACACCAATACAGTCATTCCCTGTTGTCAAAACAATGGAGGGATTGTGTGTGAAAATAAAAGGAATTCCTGTCCCTCAGATCCTGGTTTGTTAACGGTCTCAATGATCTGCTGCAATCGCATGATGTCATCCTTTCAGCATCTGTCTCCAACTGCAAAGGTTCAATCATAAAAGACCCAGGTAATGTCAGACGATGCGTGTCAACACGCTGTATGTGACTGAGGCAAATCAGAGCTCTCCGAGGTTGATAAACCATCCGTGATTCCAAACTAAATTGGCAAAATGTAAACTGAAGAAATTCCATCACTTGTGACCTCTGACTCATAAAATATTATTAATGAAAGTGCCTGGGGCTGATTTGTTGATGGATTTGAAAAAAAACGAATGCCACAGAAAATATCATTAATGTCAGGAGAAGATAAAAGCTTTTCCACAAACTGTCCATCAGGGAATAAACCGAGAGTATGGTAGGTGCATGATCTCGAGTTAATCGCAGCTGACGAAAGCTATTCTGCGTATCTAGTTTATTGTCCAGAAGAATCTCCACCTGAACAGTTACACATATTTTTGAAAACATTTTGTCTCACACTCATGGGGACAAATACAAGAACATCAAATTTCAATGTTCCCCAGTGTCCTTGGGCGAAAACTCTGGATCTCCCTCCTGAACAGAACGGTGGGTGTAGTCTCATAAATATCCAGCAGAGCTTCAAGAAGGCGGCTCACCACCACCTTCTCAAGGGCAGCTAGGGATGAGCAAGAAGTACAGGCCCAGCCGGCAATGCTCACATCCCACAAATGAATTAAAGGAAGACAATTTATAGAGCAGTAAAATGCTGCTGGTGTTGGAAATCTGAAATGAGATTTTACAAAACAACTGGCTAGCGGTCTAGGGAGAGCAAAACATAGTTATCATTTCAGGGTAGTCACCATTCATTAGAATTAAAGAGAAATTGGAATTAGAGTTTTTAAGACAGTGAGTGGGGAAGGGGCTGAAAGATCAAAGCAGAAGGACAGTGATAGGGTGGAGGGCAGGGGCGGGCAATTAAGACCATAAGATGTAGGAGCAGTAGCGCGTCATTCAGGCCATTGAGTCTGTTCCACCATTCAGTGAGTTCTCGACTGATAAACAACAAAAGATTTCATGATGCAACAGCTGTAATGAGGGGTAATGGAAGATTGTGTCCAGTTGGAATGTGAATTGCCATAAAGTCAGTTGGAATGCAACATGAAGGAATAAAGAAGGAAACATGATTTTAAAAAAATCAACTGAATGGGGAAGGAAACAAAACATGTTGAACAAGATGGAAGCAGAGGCCATGATCTAACATTGCTGAATTTAATGATGTGGCCAGAACGCAGTAGAAAGGTGTAACACCTTCCCTTTCAACTTGGTCTCAACTCAACATTGAAATCATAACGTCGCCCTCCAATCTTGTTCCATATTTTTTTTACATAGGATGAGACGTTTAAAATGGAGTTGCTGCCAGATGATGAGGAGGTCGGTGAGTGTCGATGGTGAGGGCAGGGAGTAATGGGAAACTGGGAATTGATCCTAGTTAAGACAGTGACAGCAAGTTTCGGATGAGCTTAGGTTTGTAGAGGTTAGTGTGAGCAACAAAGTTGCATAGTGAGTAATTTAGTGTTAAAGTTTTAACTGAGCAGTATATATTCCCATTCTAAAGCGATGTGCTCAGGGACTAATGTTCCTGAGCAACGAATTCATTCAGAGGCTCACCTCATCCTAAATCCAACATTCTCAGCTGAAATCAAGGCCTGCCAAAAAAAATCCCTTCATATAAACTCCAGACCCCTCCTGTCGGCAAGTCCATTGTGATTCTCCAAGGTTCTGCTGGATCTGTGCTGACCTCGTCGTCAACTCAATTAACCTGTTGCCAACTCTAAGCAGTGTCTCACTGACACATCTACACACACCCAGGCACATCTACACTCAGACACCGAGATAACAATGTGTAGAGCTGGATGAACACAGCAGGCCAAGCAGCATCAGAGGAGCAGGAAAGCTGACGTTTCAGGCCTAGACCCTTCTTCAGATATGGGGGAGGGGAAGGGGCTTCTGAAATAAATACGGAGAGAGGGAGGCAGACAGAAGATGGATAGAGGTGAAGATAGGTGGAGAGGAGACAATCAAGTCAAAGAGGTGGGGATGGAGCCAATAAAGAAGAGTGTAGGTGGGGAGGTAGGGAGGAGATAGGTCATTCCAGGGAGGACGGACAGGTCAAGGGGACGGGATGAGGTTAGTAGGTAAAAGATGGGGGTGAGGCTAGAGGTGGGAGGAGGGGATAGGTGAGAGGAAGAACAGGTTACGGAGGCAGGGACGAGCTGGGCTGATTTTGGGATGCGGTAGGGGGAAGGGAGATTTTGAAACTGTTGAAGTCCGCATTGATACCATTGGGCTGCAGGGTTCCCAAACATCCAAAAGCACACCCCACACTGACATACATCTGTACCCACATCCAGACACAACTACATAGATGCACATCCAGACACAGTTACAAAGATACACAACCAGACACACTTATATAGACACACACCCAGACATACCTAACCCTAACTCTAACTCAAACCCTAACCATATCACAGACACACCTATATAGACCTACACCCAGACACACCTACACAGACACACACCCAGACACACTTACATGGCCACACATCCAGACAAACCTACAAAGATGTACACACATATAGATACACACCCAGACACACCTACATAGACCCATACCCACACACAGACACACCTACATAGACCTATACCCACACACAGACCCACCTACATCGACCCATACCCACACACAGACACACTTACATAGACCCATACCCACACACAGACACACCTACATAGACCCATATGCACACACAGACACACCTACGTCGACCCACACTCACACACAGACACACCTACATAGACCCATACCCACACACAGACACACCTACACCGACCCACACTCACAGTGTGTGGTTATGTCTGACTCCAGCAACGACAGTTCATACTATCTCCTCGTGATAACGACCTTAGCCCTTTCCCTACCTCACTCCTTCATTAAACATTGTTAAATCTCAAATGTTTTTCAAATCCGTGACGAGTCACTGGCCTGAAACCTGAAGTCTGTTTCACATTCCACTGATGCTTCTAGTGCTGCTGGGAGTTTCCTGCAACATTTGTCTTTTCGTCAGCTTCCCAGCTTCTGCAGTAGTTTGCTTTTGTTAATTGTGGACGGACTGCGGAATGCCGTCTCCTGGATGGGCCATGTCCTGCTGAATTACTGATTAATATGCAGCCGTCCGGAGATTCAGTGATGTGACCTTTCAACATGCCCCACAGGGTCCCATCAAACCTGAAGGATATCTTGGAACTGGTAATGTCTCGATATTATTCAAGGTTATGATGCTCGTACAAAAGTGTCAGTATCTTGCATTTGTTTCGTGCCTTCAACACAGTGAAATGTTTCAAAGTGTTTCACAGGAGCATTATCAAATCAAATATAACACTGAAGCACAGGTAAACAAACTGAGTCAAGGGATAGGTAATATGGAGCATCTTTTTTGTTGCTTGTTCACTGGATATTGATTTCACCTGGCCAGTGTTTATTACTCATGCTTAATTACTTCAAGGGCAGTTCAGGGTCACTCCCACTGGCGTGGGTCTGGAGTCACTTGTAGGCCGGACAGGGTAAAGATGGCAGTTTTCCCTTCCTGAATGACATTTGTGAATTTTACAACAATTGTCATGGCCACCTTCATTGAAAAGGAATTTTTTTGTGATCAACCTGTATGTAGATGTTATTGCACACCTCTACAGCATGGGGGATTTGATCCTAGCCTTCTGGCTCACAGGGAGGGTCACTACCTCTGCACCACAAGAACTGTGTATCTTTACTGTATCTATGAACTTCGGATTTATTAATTACAGGCATGTGGATCAGACATGTAGGCCACTCAGCCTCTCAAACCTACTTCGCCATCCAATTAGGTAACAGCTGATCTAACTGTAACCTCAAATCTACCATTCTGCCAGAGCACAAAATTCCAGCCAAATATCTACATCATTGCTGTGGGTCTGGAGTCACACCTAGAGCGGACCAGGTAGGGACAGCAGACTAACTTCCCTAAGGTCATGAGTGGATCAGATGGGATTTTATAACAATTGAGAATGGTTACATGGCTGCAATTAATTACTGTGATGTTTGCTTATTAAATTGAAATTTCACCACCTGCAATGGAGGAGTTTGAGTCTATGTCCTTGAACCATGATAGAACTTGGGATTCTGAATTACTAGTCCAGTGGCATTCCCACTAAACAATTGCCTTAAAGGAAGAGGAAGAAGGAGAGAGAAAAAGGTGTTTAGGGAGGGAACTCCAGGGAGGAAGTTTTGCAGCCCCCCAGGCTGCAGGAGACAAAACATCACTAGTGGTGGGCTGAGAGAGATAATGGGAACTGCAGATGCTGGAGAATCCAAGATAACAAAGTGTGGAGCTGCATGAACACAGCAGGCCAAGCAGCATCTCAGGAGCACAAAAGCTGACATTGCGGGCCTAGATGTTTCGGGTGCTCTCTGATGAAGGGTCTAGGCCCGAAACGTCAGCTTTTGTGCTCCTGAGATGCTGCTGGGCCTGCTGTGTTCATCCAGCTTCACACTTTGTTATGCTAGTGGTGGGCTGGTGAAACTGGGGAATGTGTAAGAACTGCAGGAGCACTGACATCTCAGAGTGTTGCAGGAGTAGGCGGCAGCACGGGGGAACAGATGTGGGGTACCAATGCACAGATGCAAAATTATACCTTAAAAGCAATTTATCCAATTCATTCACCTATAATTGGACTCTCCTAGAAAACCAATTCAGTCATCTCAGGGTCAGCAGCAAGGAAAAGATTTTTTTTTCAAAGTCAATACTGATAACGATTTTAATTCCTACAAGCAATGAATGCTGAGCTGAAAATACTTCCCAGCACCAGTCATCAGTCAACAATTGGCTAACAAAGAGAGGAGAGCTATACTGGAATATAAATCATTCACAGAAGACTGCTAGCGCATCAAGCAATTACACTGTAATCAATAATGTGAGTTCAACTTAAGCTGAGATAATAAAATGTGAGGCTGGATGAACACAGCAGGCCCAGCAGCATCTCAGGAGCACAAAAGCTGACGTTTCGGGCCTAGACCCTTCACTAGATGATGAAGGGTCTAGGCCCGAAACGTCAGCTTTTGTGCTCCTGAGATGCTGCTTGGCCTGCTGTGTTCATCCAGCCTCACATTTTATTATCTTGGATTCTCCAGCACCTGCAGTTCCCATTATCACTGATACAATTTCAACTTAAGCTGAATGCCTCTACTGCACCGCAGCTGGATAATACCGCCTTCTCTACCAAAAACCCACTGATTTCTCAGAATGACACTGCCAGTTTTTGTGCCATGAGCCCTCTGTTCATGAACAACTTAAGTGTGACTAACAAAGTCCCCTGCGTTGGTGCAAAAAACCCCAACAGCCACAGAGATGTACAGACGGACCTTCGGTCCAACTCGTCCATGCCGACCATATACCGAGATAAATCTAGTCCTATTTTTCAGCATTTGGCCCATATCCATCTAAAGCCTTCCTATTCATTACCCACCCAGATGCTTTTCAAGTGTTGTATCTGTACCAGCCTCCACCGCTTCCTCTGGCAGCTCATTCCATACATACACCACCCTCTGTGTGAAAAAGTTGCCCCTCAGATCCTTGTTAAATCTTTCCCCCCTCATCTTAAACATATGCCCTTTAGTTTTGGACTCTCCTACCCTGGGAAGAGGACCTTGGTTATTCACCCTATCCACGCCTCTCACGATTTTATAAACCTCTATAAGATCACCCTTTAGCCTCTGATGCTCCAGGGAAAATAGCCCCAGCCTATTCAGCCTCTCCCTGTAGCTCAAAGCTTCCAGTCCTGGCAATATCCCTGTCAATCTTTTTTGAACACTCTCAAGTTTAGTGCTGTGATCCAAAGGGCAACTACATCCTTCCTCTGACCGCCCAACATCTACCCCCTCAACCAACACCAAATCTGAATTGTTTCATTTTTCGTTGGGAGAAGCTCGCTGTGCATCAATTATCTACACTTTTCCTTTATTTCAAAGTAGCTGCACTTCAGATGAATTCAACTTTGGCTGTGAAGTGATTTAGGATTACCTGACGGATGCAACAGGCTCTATAAAAATGCAACTCAGTCTTCTCTTCAAATGTAAATGTTGATCAGTTTAAATAAAACCAAACAACCAGATAAAAAAAGTATCAGAGATAATGGGAACTGCAGATGCTGGAGAATCCGAGATAACAAAGTGTGGAGCTGGATGAACACAGCAGGCCAAGCAGCATCTCAGGAGCACAAAACCCTCAACAACTTCTCTTTCGATTCCTCCCACATCCTACAGATAAAGGGGGTGGCCATGGGTACCCACATGGGCCCAAGCCAAGCCTGCCTCTTTGTAGGTTACATGGAACAATCCCTCTTCTGTACCTACACTGGCCCTAGACCCCATCTCTTACTCCGTTACATTGACGACTGTATCGGCGCCGCCTCTTGCTCCCAAGAGGAGCTCCAACAGTTCACCCACTTCACCAACACCTTCCATCCCAACCTTCAGTTCACCTGGGCCATCTCCAGCACATCCCTCACCTTCCTGGACCTCTCAGTCTCCATCTCAGGCAACCAGCTTGTAACTGATGTCCATTTCAAGCCCACCGACTCCCACAGCTACCTAGAATACACCTCCTCCCATTCACCTTCCTGCAAAAATTCCATCCCCTATTCCCAATTCCTTTGCCTCCATCACACCTGTTCCCAGGATGAGGCATTCCATTCCTGTACATCTCAGATGTCCTTGTTCTTCAAGGACCGCAATGTCCCCCTCACAGTGGTCGAGAATGCCCTTGACCATGTCTCCCGCATTTCCCGTAACTCATCCCTCACACCCTGTCCCCGCAATAACCGCCAAAAGAGAATCTCCTTCGTCTTCACACACCACCCCACCAACCTCCGGATCCAACGCATCATCCTTCAACACTTCCACAATCTACAATCCGACTCCACCACCCAAGACATTTTTTCCTCCCCACTCTTGTCTGCCTTCCAGAGAGACCACTCTCTCAGTGACTCCCTTGTCCGCTCCAACCCCATCACACCTGGCACCTTCCCCTACAACTGCAGGAAATGCTACACTTGCCCGCACACCACCCCCCTCACCCCTATCCCAGGCCCCAAGATGACTTTCCATATTAAGCAGATGTTCACTGCACATCTGCCAATGTGGTATACTGTATCCATTGTACCCGGTGTGGCTTCCCCTACATTGGGGAAACCAAGCGGAGGCTTGGGGACCACTTTGCAGAACACCTCCGCTCGGTTCGCAATAAACAACTGCACCTCCCAGTCGCGAACCATTTCAACTCCCCCTCCCATTCCTTAGATGACATGTCCATCATGGGCCTCCTGCAGTGCCACAATGATGTCACCCGAAGGTTGCAGGAACAGCAACTCATATTCCGCTTGGGAACACTGCAGCCCAATGGTATCAATGTGGACTTCACAAGCTTCAAAATCACCCCTCCCCCACAGCATCCCAAAACCAGCCCAGCTCATCCCCACCTCCCTCACCTGTTCTTCCTCTCACTTATCCCCTCCTCCCACCCCAAGCTGCACCTCCATTTCCTACCTACTAACCTCATCACGCCCCCTTGACCTGTCTGTCCTTCCTGGACTGACCTATCCCCTCTCTACCTCCCCAACTACACTCACCTTTACTGGCTCCATCCCCACTTCTTTAACTTGTCTGTCTCCTCTCCACCTATCTTCTCCTCTATCCATCTTCAGCCCGCCTCCCCCCTCTCCCTATTTATTTCAGAACTCCCTACCCCTCCTCCATTTCTGATGAAGGGTCTAGGCCCGAAACGTCAGCTTTTGTGCTCCTAAGATGCTGCTTGGCTTGCTGTGTTCATCCAGCCCAGCACATTGTTATCCAGATAAAAAGGCACTATAGAACCACATTTAACAATTGCCAAGGAATACTGAAAACAGCAGAAGCCAATATTCTGTATTCTGGCTCAGATAGTGCAGGAAGAAATGAGGCTGAAGGATCTCCCGGCCTCACACTTGGGGTTGGAGGGGGCGGGAAGTGAGAGAGACTGGTGCTTTTGTTGAGCAGATGGCCTGACAGCATCAGGAGAGAAAGAGGAGGCAATGGAGTCTTTCCTTCAGGCATTACAGTACTTTAACGGAATGGAAATGAAGCTCATGTTTTAACAGGTATTCAGTGACAGCTGAAATAGTTCTGAGGGATTGCATCTACTTGCTGAGTGCCAGCCCAGTCTGTCACTGCTTTCAATGAATGAACAATAACTCATTAAACCTAATCCCTTGGGATTTATGCAGGGCAAATAATATAAACTTTTTGTTCCTATATTGAAGAGCCTTTTCAAAATAGGAATATTTCTATATTTTTTATTCCACTTGTGGTTTCTTCAATTTATTGAATTATAGCACCGAAAAATGCTACTTGGCCCAACTGGTCCATGTTTATGTTTAGAAACATAGAAACAGAGAAACTAGGAGTAGGAGTAGGCCATTCAGCCCTTCGAGCCTCTCTGTCATTCAATATGATCATGGCTGTTTATTCAACTCAACTCCCTGTTCCCCTGTTCTCCCCTCACTCTTTGATCCCTTTAGTCCTACGAAATATGTCTAACTCCTTCTTGAAAACATTCAATATTTCAGCCTCAATTGCTTTCTGTGGCACAGAATTCCACAGGCACACAACTCTCTGGGTGAAGATATTTCTTCATCTCATAGTCTCAAATGTCAGTATCCTTAAACCAAGCTCTGCATGTGTCTCTTCCTATCTCATCCCACCAGCATATCCTTCTATTTCTTTCCCCCTCCATTTGCTTGTCTATTTTCTCCTCAACACATACATAATATTGTGGTAGCGAGTTCCACACTCTAACCACTGACTGGAGAGAGGTTTGGATCACTGTCTTTCCTCACTGTTGATTACAGCAGAGCCTGCTCTCTTCACAATTAGAATCTTCACTGTGTCGAGTGAAGCTGGACCCAGGTAATTACTACAACCTTTGGGTAGTGTTTCAGGAACCGCAACTCATATTCCGCTTGGGAACCCTGCAGCCCAATGGTATCAATGTGGACTTCACCAGCTTCAAAATCTCCCTTCCCCTTACCGCATCCCAAAACCAGCCCAGCTTGTCCCCGCCTCCCTAACCTGTTCTTCCTCTCACCTATACCTTCCTCCCACCTCAAGCCCCACCCTCATATCCTACCTACTAACTTCATCCCACCCCCTTGACCTGCCAATCCTCCCTGGACTGGCCTAGCTCCTCCCTACCTCCCCACCTACACCCACCTTTACTGGCTCCATCTCCGCCTCTTTGACCCGTCTATCTCCTCTCCACCTATCCTTTCCTCCATCCATCTTCTATCCACCTCCCACTCTCTCCCTATTTATTTCAGATCCCCCTTCCCCTCCTCCATTTCCGATGAAGGCCCAAAACTTCCTGCTCCTCTGATGCTGCTTGGCCTGCTGTCTTCATCCAGCTTTATACCTTGTTAGTGCAGATTATCCAGCATCTGCAGTTCCTACTATCTCTAAACTAGTTCTATCTGCCTGCTCCTGGCCCATATCCCTCCAAACCTCTCCTATTCACGTGCTTATCCAAATGTATTTTAAATGGTATAATTGTACCCACATCCACTTCTTCCTCAGGAAGTTCATTTCGTACATAAACCGCCTTCTGTGTAAAAGATCTGCCCATCATATATGAAGTTTGCAGATTCTCCCTGTGTCTCTGTGGGTTTCCTCCGGGTGCTCCAGTTTCCTCCCACAGTCCAAAGATGTGCAGGCTAGGTGGATTGGCTGTGCTAAATTGCCCATAGTGTTCAGGGATGTATAGATTAGGTGGGTTATGGGAAGATGGGTCTGGTCAGGATGCTGTGATAGTTGGCGCGGACTTGTTGGGCCGAAGGGCCTGTTTCCACACTGTCGGGATTCTATGATTCTATGATCATTTTGAAAACTGTCACTTCTCATCTTAAAAATGTGCCCTCTAATCTTGAAATGCCCTATACCAGGGAAAATATAACTACCATTAACTCTATCTGTACTCCTCATTACTTTATAAACTTCAGGTCGCCTCTCAACCTCTTACTCTCCAGTGAAAAACATCTCAGCCTATCCAGCCTTTATTTATAAGTCGGACCTTCCGTACCCAGCAACATCCTGGTCAATCTCTTCTGAACCCTCTCCAGCTTAGTAATATCCTTCCTATAACTGGGCGACCAGAATTGAATGCAGTACTCCAGAAGAAGCCTCAGCAATGTCCTGTACAACATCAACATAATGTCCCAACTCCTACACTCAAAGGACTGAGCAATGACGGCATGCATGCCAAATGCTTTTTAACTACCCTGTCTATATGTGTACACAAAGAGTTATAGATGTGAACCCCTAGATGCCTCTGTTCTACAACACTACCCAAGGCCCTACCATTAATTGTATAAGCCCTACTCTTGTTTGTTTTTGCAAAATGCAATACCTCGCATTTATCCAGATTGAACTCCATCTTCCATTTTTCAGTCCATTGGCCCATTTGATCGATCATCTTAGCAATGGTCTCAGAGTCTGAGAGAGGTGTACTTCAATCAGTGGGCTGAGGCACAATTCTACTATACCTTAGCTACAGGTAACTGTGTGACAGTAGTTATAGTAAATGCAAATTCTGGGGTCTTGGTTTCACATGAGATGGCATTGTTAATTAAAAAAAAGAAGGCTGCTGCTGGTTTTGAACAGCTGCTCTAGTCATTATGTACTCTGAAGAAAATGATCCCTAATTCACTCCATAATTCCTCTCTCCTTAACCTGCAATCAGTCAGTTCCAGGCTCAGTAAATATCCAAATGTGTGTGGGATCGAAAAAGTATCAACTTTTTGCCAGAGACAAAACAAATTTTGGGTTAGCAGACCAACAGCTAAAGGAGATGGGAGGGAGTTTAGAATTTGATGGCACATTGCTCCCAATCTGACTCTAGGTCTGTAAATACAACCACATACTGCCTCCTTATACACACTGGAGTCAGGGCACTGCTTGGCCTGGGAGTCACCAAAAGTACATTTGGCACGACTTGGTTTTCAAAACATTAAAATAAATCATCGGGCAGAGACAAGAGTCTGAAAGAAAGGACATTAGAAAACAGCCAATCAGTTAGGAGTTAGTGGGAGAACCAGTCTTATCAATTGTGGAAGTAAATTACTGCAGATGCTGGAATCTGTACTGAAAACAACAAATGCTGGCGATCACAGCCGGTCAGACACCATCCATGGAGAGAGAGCAAGCTAACATTTCGAGTCGAGTTGACTCCTCATCAGAGCTCACATGAAGTGTGGATGGGGCTGCATAGTTGGGATTCTATCCTCTCCCCACTTGTCCAGACCCTGCTCACCTGCGTTTGCAATTCCACTGATGCCCTGCACCATATTGACAGTTTCCAGTTCCCTAGCCCTAACTGCCTTCTGTTCACCCTGAAAGTCTAATCCCTTGATAGCTCCATTCCCCACCAGGACAGTCTAAGAGCTCTCAGCTTCTTCCTCAACCAGAGGTCTGAACACTCCCCATCCACCACCACTCTCCTATGCTTGGTTGAGCTTGTTCTCTCACTGAACAATTTCTCCTTTACGTCCTCTCACTTCTGCCAAGTCAAAGGAGTGGCAATGGGCATCCACATGGGTCCCAATTATGCCTGCCTCTTTATGGGGTTCCAGTCCAACACTGGCCCCCTTCCCATAACTCTTATCTCATTACATCGACAACTGCTTCGGTTCCGCTTCATGCTCCCACCAGGATCTTGAAAAGTTTGTTCATTTTGCCTCCAATTTCCATCCCTCTGTAACTTTCCCACAATCCATTTCCGACACTTCCCTTCCTTTCCTTCCCCGTCTCGGTCTCCATTTCAGGAAATTAACTGTCCACTACCATCCACTACAAAGCCACTGACTCCCGTAGCTACCTTCGTTACTGCTCTTCCCACACCACATCCTGCGAGGACTCCATCCCACTCTCCCAGTTCCTTCACCTACATTGTATCTGATTGGATGAGGCCACCTTCCAAAACAGCGCTGCTGATTCGGCTTCCTTCTTCCACAACCATGGTTTCGCACCCACTGTGGCTGACAGGGCCCTCAACCTCATACGACCTCTCACCCATGCTTTCAACCTTGCCCCTTCCCATCACTCACAGCACCATGATCCAGTTCCCCTTGTCCTCACTTTTCATCCCACCAGCTTCTGCATTCAAAGGATCATTCTCCCCCATTTCCATCAACTCCAACAAAATATCACCAAACACACCTTTCCCTCACTCCTCCTGTCTGCATTTCACAGGATTGCTCCCTCCAGGACACCCTAATCCATTCATCGACCACTAACACCAACCCCCTTCCCACGGCACTTTGCTACGGAACCATGGAAGATGCAACACCTGCCCCTTCACCTCCTCCCTGCTCACCATCCAAAAGCCTAAACTGTCTTTCCAGGTGAAGCAATATTTTACCTGTACCTCCTCCAATCTTGAATTGTATTTGCTGCACACAATGTGGCCTACTCTACATTGGAGAAACCAAACGCAGACTGGATCACTGCTTTGAATAACACCTCAGATCTGTGTGCAAGTATGACACCATCCTTCCCATGGATGGTCATTTTTATACAGCGTTCTACTTGCATGCCTTGGCATGCTGCAATACTCCAGCAAATCACAGCGCAAACTGGAGGAGCAACATCTCATCTTCAGACGAGGCACTTTAGAGCCTTCTAGACTTAATACTGAGTTTAACATCTTCAAATTGTGAACGAACTCTGATTTCTTCTCTTTCTTTTAGCTTTACTTGTTACATTCTCTGTCACCATGTCCTCTCTCCACTCCCCCAAACCCCAAGTCCAGTGGGACTTTTTGTTCTTGCAAGTCTGGTAGTTACTCATACATTGGTCTGCCATTCTCACATTCCAATCACTTAACCTGAATTATCAGCATCTTTTCCCCCCTCAGCATTCTACACCCACCACCCCCAACGCCCACCAACTATAGCATAAATGCTGTCCCTTCCACACTTCAGTTCTGATTTAGAGTCACCTAGACTTGAAACGTCAGCTTGTTCTCTCTTCATGGATGCTGCCTCACCCACTGTGATCTCCAGCATTTGTTGTTTTCAGCGTTTTCACTTTGTCAGCTCAGCTCGTTTGAGCTGAGTCAGGGAAAAGGTGCACGACTCGTGATTGTTAGACTCGAGTAAATTCCAAAAACAACTCTCGGATATTTTACCATGTAAAAGACACTGCATCAATGTGAGTCGTAGTGACTGAATGTATTGGAAAAGTGACACTTCATCTCTTGCATTGCCCAGTTGAGTGGTTAAACTTCTTCTAATGGGTGGCACAGTACTACATTAGGGTAACTGAGTGACACATGAATGTTGGAACCATTTCTAAGGTACAATTTCTTCAATTCATTTCTCCCTGGGAGTTAAACAGAGTCATTACCAGTTTAAGTCAATCCTAGTTTTGCATTGTCTAAATGGACAGTATTTCCTTACAGCACTTGCCAATTTTGATGAGGGAAGGTGATAAACCCCACATAACTGACCACCCACACTCATTATATGTGATCCTTTATACCAACAACCCCTGTGGAACCTGAGCTTTTGGGTCTTTACCAAAATAAAGCTTTCTTGCATGTGGAATTATGCTTGAAATCCCTGGTCTAAGGATCAGTAAAACCAAACCAACAGCCTGAGGGGATTAGTTGTGAGAGGGATTGAAATTACACGTTCAGTCACATTTGCTGGATAATACTGCGCTCGGTGTGTGGCCATTTCAATTGGTTAGAATCTTAGAGTCATACAGCATGGTAACAGGCCACTTGATCCAACCAGTCCATGGCGACTATGCTCCCAAACTAAACCAGTCCCACCTGCCTGCACTTGTCCTATATCTCTCTAAACCTTTCGTATTCATGAACTTATCTAAATCTCTTTTAAATGTTGTAATTGTACCCACATCTACCACTTCCTCATGAAGTGCATTTCACATACAAGCCACCCTCCGTACAAAAGAATTGCCTCTTGTGTCCTTTTTAAATCTTTCTCCTCTCACCTTAAAAATATGCCCCTAGTTTTGAACTCCCACACCTTAGGGGAAAGACCCTTGTCATTCACCTCATCTATGTCCCTCATGAGTTTATAAATCTCAATAAAGTCACCCTTCAACCTCCTATACTCCAGGGGAAAAAATCCCAGTCTTTTCAGGCTACTTTTACAACTCGAATCGTCCATTTCTGACAGCATTCTGGTAATCTCTTCTGAATCCTCTCTTGTTTAATAATCTCCTTCCTATAACTGGGTGACCAGAACTGGACACAGTATTCCAGAAGAGGCCTCATCAATGTCTTGTACAACCTCAATGTGACTTCCCAACTCCTATACTCAAAGAACTGAGCAATGAAGGCAAGCGTGCCAAGCACCTTTTTACCTGCCTCCTTGACCTGTCTGCCTTCTCTCCCACTCACCCGCCCCTCCTTCCCAACTCTCCAATCCCCATCCCAACTCCTGACCTACACTCACCTTTACTGGCTCCATCCCTGCCTCCTTGACTTGTCCGCCTTCTCTTCACATGTCTGCTCCTTTATCCACCTCCCATCATTGCCTCCCCCTCTCTCCCTATTTATTTCAGAGTCCCCTTTCCCTCCCCCATTTCTGAAGAAGGGTCCAGACCCAAAACGTCAGCTTTCCTGCTCCTCTGCTGCTGCTTGGCCTGCTGTGTTCATCCAGCTTCACACCATGTTATCTCCTTTTAAATCACTCTGTCTCTTTGTGATGCAAACTTACTGCTTTTTAAAGTGTGCAGAAATTCATGCACACTTAAAGAATTATGTACCAGCACCCCTAGGTTCCTCTGTTCTACAACATTACCCAGGACCCTCCCATTAATTGTGTAAGACCTGCTCCTGCATTACCAAAATATAATACTTTAACACATGCTGAGGTGCTAAAAGGCACTGTACAAATGCAAGTCTTTCCCATTTCAAGAAAAGCGAGAATTGGCCTTGGCTGATTTTGGAGAAACGCTGATGTCCTTACCACCACCACAGGTTGCGCTACACTCCGTCCACAAGCCGTATCTCCAGAAAAACTCCGGTGGTGGAATTTCATTTTCATCATCCAGGTCACGTCGAATAGTGTATTCAAAACGCACCCCAGGGTTTGTCTCCTGGAACAGCAGCTGTAACAAAAATTAACAGAAAATGTGTTTATTTTTTAATGCGTAAATTAATGAACTGATAGGAACCCGGAAACTTAGTGATTTCAGGTGTCATTAGTTTCTTTAACCAGGTATCAGTTGGAATGCATGAATTTCTGCACATTTTAAAAAGCAATAAGTGTTGATTTGTCAGCTACATAGTCAAAGATATATATAGACTATGTAACCACTTTCAATTGTTACAAAAACCCATTTGGTTCAATAATGCACTGCAGGGAAGGAAATCTGCCATCCCTAACTGTTCTGGTCTACATGTGACTCCAGACACACAGTAATGTGGTTGGCTCTTAAATGCCCTCTGGGCAATTAGGGATGGGCAATAAATGTTGTGATGCCCACAGCACATGAACGAATAACAAAAAAAATCAATTAGAGCCATATACAAACGGAGGGATTTGTGTGGTTCAATGGACAACTGTCTTACCATTGAAGACGATTGACCCTTGGAATGTAAAAATCTAGGCTGATATTGTGGGAGTGCTATGTGGTTGGAGGCACTGCCCTGTGATGAGACATTGAACCTGGTCTGATCTGTCAGCCAAATGTTAAAGATTGTGCAACAATATTTTGAGGAAGTGTTCTTTCCCAGTGTTCTGACCTGCATTTGCCTCTCAACAGACATTGCTGAAACAACTTCCCTGGTCAGTATTACTGTTTTTAGGAGCTATATTAAAATTCCTTCACAAAGAACAAGTTTCTTTTTGGCTGATGTGTATCTGTATGTTTACTGTTTGCCTCTTCATTCAGTCTGTGCCGATTTGGAACTTAGGATCGATTCACTGGATTTCTGCAAATTCTAACAAACCTATCAGGAGGTCAGTGATACCCTTCCCGGCTTGCATGTAGGTATATAACCTCAGCTGCGGGCTGGATGCATACAATTTCCTTTCATGTTCTTTGGCTAAGAGGGAGAGACAAATAATACATTTCCGTCTCCAGACTGGTGTCCCGTGACCCAGTCCCAAGTGTTGGAATTTGCCTCTGAAAAGAATTCAGTCAAACGTGATGCTTTCTGTGGTTGAATAGGCTCTTTGTCTATGTAGGGCGGAGGGGGGCTGGTCACATTTGACGAGTTCTCTGTCAGTTTAGGAAGGCTGCTAATGTTCTTTGTGAAACTCATAGCCAAGCACAGCTCAGTGACTTAAAGAGAGAGAAAGACTGTGGGTGAGGCTGAGAGCAAGAGACAAAGAGAGTGTATAAGAGACAAAGAGAGAGGGTGAGAGCCAGGAACAGGGACATGGTGAGAAAAGAACCGAGGAAGAGAGAGAGCAAGTTGGGCCAAAACACAAAGGTCTTTAATATTTTCAAAAAACACATTGATTTACAAACAGCACAGGGAACAAGCAAACTAGCTATAAATCAGCCACAGCAGTTTGTATTTTCATAAAACGTGGCACCAACTAACAGCACATGCTGTTTTTCTCTCTCAATCATATTAAAATACATGAAGCACTGAGCTGACCTCACTACTGTCCAACTACAATCACTGATGTGGCAGAGTGTGCATTCATACAAAGCACACAACGTTACGTGAGGAAACGGAGCAGAAGACATGACTCCTTGAGCCTGTTCCACAATTCAACAAAATCCAAGCTGATCCTGCAGCTCATCCTTATCTTCATGCCCTGTCCCAATCTCCAAAGAGACCAGCCTTTTTCGGAGAATTCTAACTGATACATCAAGCTGATCAAAAATAGGCAATCTTCTGTTGATTAACATCAGTGTCCTTTAGCTTGTTACAGTTCGTTTAAACCTTAATTTGGGAGGAGAGGTCACACAGATGAGCCGTTTATTTCGCCAAATATTGAAGATTAAGGGTGATTTAATTGTGTCTTTAAGATGATTCAATGTATTGATAATGTAGATGAAAAATATCTATTTCCTCTGGAGAAGGAATCCAGAATAACAACCAAAATTAAAATAAGGGATCAGTCATGATGTCAAAAAGGAGTTCCTGAATTCTTTCCCCAGAAAGTTATTGAAGTTGGGGGTGGGTGGGTCAATTAATGTTTTTAAAAGCATGGTGGATGGATTTTTCCTCAGGCAAGAGTATTAAGGGTTAACTCAGCACCAACCTAGCACCACGCTGCTGCTCTCTCATTATCGAGAGACAACAGGATGAATTTAACTGAAGGTCACTACTACCCTTCAGGCAAAGTTGAGAAGGTAGAGACTTCACTGCGACCTCAGCCAGTGCCGAATTCACCCTGCCTGTTGGCATCACTCCGCATCACAAACCAGCTGACCAACCAACTGAGCTACTAAAGAACAAGGTGATAAGATAGAATTCAAATACAGGTCAACTTGAACAGCAGAACAGATTCAAGGAACAGAATGGCCTCCTCCTGCCCCCCATGTTCCTTAAACAGAGATCACCACTGTCTAATTGCAATCTGTCACTAATTAGGAAACTAATTGGTAAATATGATTATTATAACTTTTTAATTGGTTCACCCCGATATTCAAAGAATATGTATCACTAATATATTTTAAAGACGATAATTCCTGTTTCCATTTTAAATATTTGTATCCCTGTTTTCAGTAAGAATGAATGAGAAGGTGTTGGCCTATTGACATTGTCACTAGACCACTAGTCTAGAGATACAGCTAATGTTCTAGGGACCCTAACCCTAACTCAATCGCAGGTTCAAATCCCACCACAGCAGGAATTTGAACCAAAAAAAATCTGTAATTAAGTGAAAAACCCATCGTGTCCCTTAGGGAGGAGATCTGCCGTCTCTACCTAGTCTGGTGTACATGTGACTCAAGACCCACATCAATGTTGTTGACTCTCAATTGCCCTCTGGGTAATTCGGGGATGGGCAATAAATACTGGCCTGGCAAAGAATGAGTTAAAAAAATGGCCTATGTAAACAGATAGCACCATGATACATACTCTCATCAGGTGTGGCACTACAGTATCACCATTAGAAGCTCAGTGTGATCACTGGTTTCCATTATAACGGTAGATACCGAAACTTCTAATAGACACATTAAAAATGTATGATTTTAAATCAAGGACTGAACATCAGGCACTGAGATTAACTTCCAGTCAGCAGCAATACTATACTGAAAATGACATTGGATCTTAATTTAGGTCCTGCAGCATTAGAAATTGACTGGTAACATATTAGATGCGTTTGCCATGTTGCCTGTAGCTGCACGCTTCATGCTCAGAAGGAACTTCATGAGTTCCAGAGACTGTAGATTAAACCTCTCACAGCCCTGATGCAAGCTCATTTTTGTCTTGATTGTTCTGGACCAATGCTACTAGAAATCCACAAATTACGAGAAATGCATTTGTGTGCTGACTGCAACAACATCATCGATTTTTAATCAACACAATTTTCGTGGTTCTTTTCTGTTTCTCTGAATGCCATCCAGTGACCGCTGTCAGATGTGCTATTTTGCTGACACCAGACAAAACTAAGGGTAAGTTTTGTTGAGACGTCCCACAGTCAAAGAGAACACTGACTCACACATGAGGTATGGAGACTTGGTCAGCTGTCAGAGGCTGTCTGACAGCATTTGGAAACAAATATAAGCAAAAACTCAACTTCTTCAAGGCCACAATTTATCATTTTCTTTTTTTTTGCAAGTTTACAAACTTTTGCAGTTTCAATTAAAACATCATGTTCTAATCTGCTCAGGGTTTCTGACGTCTCAGCTTAGACGATGATTATGCATTCAGTCCTGCTGGTTATCCAAGTCTACACCACAAGGTCTCCTCACCTACAATGATGTTTCCTCATTATCAACAGCATTTGCTACTGTTTAATCTCTTGTGTTTTGTACTGACCGTTCCCAGCATCATACCAAACATCTTCTCCCTGGCTTCCCTTGTATCGACATTTGCATCAACAAAATCCTCAAGGACAAGATTCTCAATTGCAAAGAAAGAAGATAATGTTATTTATCTCTCAGGAACATCTTAAAAAGTTTGACATGTACCGAATGGCTGGAACATTGACTGCTCAATAGACAAAAGTGGCAGCTGTTTTACATAGATGAAAGACCAGCCAGTTCAATGTATTTTTTTTTCCGTCTCTGCATACTATTGATGCGTGACCCTAAGATTCATAAAGCAAATGGGACCCTAGACTTCATTGTAATTAGAGGCAAAAGCCAGGAAATTATGCTGAATCAACATGAAACACAAGCTTGGTCCCGGCTAGAATATTAGCTCCAACTCTGGGCATCAGACTTTAGAAAGGAAATGAAGGCTTCAGAGATGTCCTGATGAAGTTTACTAGAATGGTTCCAGGGAGTGCATGTTCATAGTAATGGTGAGAGATTTGGAGGAACTGGGACTATTCTCTGTGGAGGAGGGAAGGCTGAATAGATATTCGATAGCTGTAAATTCTGAATGAAATGCAAACCTACCTGAATCCACACTGGCTCCTTGGTAGGTCCTGGTGATGTCAGATTTTCCAGGTTCCCTGTCCTTTCGTAGGTGAATGTTGTCCCGGCTACTTTGTAGTCTCCATTCCACTGGATTATCCAGCCACCATTTAAGAAATACTTCTCGGGATCATCACTCCGCAAGGCTAGGAAATTCCCAGCTTCTGCAACCTCCTCAATTCGGATCTCACGGGCACCTTCAGGAATCAGCCCAATATCCACATAGCCTGAAATAAGTCAAGAAGCAGAGTCAAACTGCTTATCCAGCCATGTTCTCAACTCCAACTGAATATAGGACTGGAGGTTTCATCGTAATTTCTTACCTCCAACAGCACCATTGGGACAAGAGTTCTCCCAATTTCCAATATTTCTGTTACTAACAAACTAAAATCTTCAAACAAAATGAAAGTCAGACACACTATTGTTTTCTCATCCCTCCACCCCAGGCATCTTCATCTGAGTTGTCCACTGCAGTGCCCTAGAGATTAATGTTTAATACTTGAAGGCTCCACAGTATTCCTGGAGGATTGACAATGCTAGTCCCATCTCACTGCAGTATCCACAACATTGGGAGCTGATCACAGATTCTAACTATGTCCTTCCTCAACCCCAACCCTTACTACATTGGTGATCAGAGTTATGAGTGAACCAAACAGTATTTACTACTCCAATAAGCCAATTGTTCTTGAGCGTAGGTTTAATGCATTGCTCCAGCTCCATCCTCCTGTCTGTTCTCCGTTTCTTTTTCTCACTAAACATCACTTTCGGACATGTCTATCCCAAGCTCTGGAATTCTGTACATAAACCTGTCTCTCCATAATTGTCTTACTTTAAGAATTTCCTCAAAATTTAGCTTTTTAACCATAGAAGCTAGAGGAAGTTTACAGCACATAAGGACGTCACTCAACCCATTGTCTCTGCACCAGGCCATAGAGTCACGCAGTATGGAAGCAGACCCTTTGGTCTAACTCATCCATGCTGACCAACTTGTCCAATTTGCCTGCGTTTGGCCCATGTCCCCCTAAACCTTTCCTATTTGTGTACCTGTCCAAATGTCTTTTAAACATTACAAGTGTACCTGCATCAAACACTTCCTCTGGCAGTTCATTCCACGTTTCCCCTTCAGTTGAAAAAGATGTCCCTCAGTCCCTTTTAAATCTTTCTCCTCTCACCTTAAAAATATGCCCCCTATTTCTGAACTCCCCTCCCTTGGGGAAAAGCCTTTGAAATCCTTTGGGTTTCAGCCTGAAACATTGACTTCCTGCTCATTGGATGCTGTCTGACCAGCTACGCTTTTCCAGTTCCACATTTATTGACCTGGAGAAAAGACCTTGGCTATTCACCTTATCTGAGCCCCTCATGATTTTATAAACCCCTATGAGATCACCCCTCAACATCCTGCACTCCAGTGAAAGAAGTCCCAGCACTTCCTTATAACTCAAACCCTCTAGTCCTGGCAATATCCTGGTAATTTTTTTTCTGAACCCTCTCCACCTTAATAATATGCTTCCTATGGCAGGGTGAGCAGAACTGTACACAATACTCCAAAAGTGGTCACAGCAACAACCTCAACATGACATCCCAACTCCGATACTCAATGATCTCAGCATGAAGGCAAGCATGCTAAACACCTTCTTAACCACCCTGTCTCCCTACGACACAACTTAATATAAATGGGCCATGCAGCCTAATCTCACTTGCCAGCATTTGGTCTGTAACACCCGGAGGTTTTGGGACTTCAACAACCTTTTAAATGAGTTGAGGGTTTCTGCTACGACTACCCTTTCATGGCGAGTTTCAGAACCTCTACCACCATCTGGGTTGCCCGGTGAAATGTTTCCTTCTTAGGCTGGAAGTCAATATCAGTCTGATAATCACTGCTGAGATGCACTTGGATTGGTTTACTACACTGATGATGTTATAGCAGTGTGAGTTGTTTTTGATGTTGAAGATTTTGCCTTTTCTAATCTCTGTGGGTTATCTTGTCTCCCAAAAACCCTACACGGATTTTAAATCTTATTTAGAGCGAGTCATTGGTAATGTATCCCTCAGCTAATGCACATTCCTTCACACATTGCATAATGTTCAACTGTTCCCTGCATTCAACAGGGTTTCCCAGAGAAACACTTGGAAGGGTCACCAGACCCAAAACGTTAACTCTGTTTTCTCCTCCACAGATGCTGCCAGACCTGCTGAGCTTTTCCAGCAACTTTGTCTTTGTTCCTGATTTACAACATCCGCAGTTCTTTTGGTTCTTGTGTGTAACTTTCAGGTTAGCCATGATTGCGCCAGAATGCACAGATGTAACTTAATACTCATCTTAAAGCCACACTTTCTGAATTTGTTTTTATTTTTCCATTGTCAATTCCTGTGTCCATACTTACAATAGAATGGCTTCAGTAAACGTGTCACACTGTCAGTCCGCACCCCTGTCAATATTGGTATGATACTACCTCTAATGGACAAAAGGTGTAGCTACTGTAGGATGCACAAACATTAATAGTTTCCATTTATAAAAATGGATGAGGGAATTTATAAAAATATAACAAAACTAACAGAAAATGTGTGCAGGTATAAAGGTTTTATAACCTTATATTGTATTGGTGGCACAAAATCAACAGGAAAGTACAAATCTATTCCTCAGGATTACATTGTAGGAATCACTGTTTTTGTAATGAATGGTAGTACATTCATAATTGATAAACTCTTGAGCCAGTACTGGAGCCCTACAGAATTGATGGAATAAGACAGTGCAAACTCCTGAAGAGGCAAATCAGTAACCAGAGGTTACAGATATAAGGCAATTGGCAAAAGAAATGGGGGGAGATCACAAGAATTGAATTTGCAAAACTAATTGCCATGATCTGGAAGGCATTGTCTGAAAAGGTCATGGAAACATATTTATTGATAACTTTCAAAAGGGAATTCTATAAATATTTGGAGCATAAATTTTCAGGGATTTGGGGAAAGGATATGAAAAAGGATCAATTGGATAGATCTATCAAAGAGCTAGGAGGACACAGTGGAACAAATGGCCTCTTTCTGTGCTGTTACTCTGCTGTTAAACATATTGACTTAATTTATCCTCAAAATTATTAATTTAAACCAAAGTACTTAATTTTCATTGTGTGGGTTTCTTCGGAATGTAGCTTACATCTGCTCATGGAGTTCAAAATGTTTATGTTCTTTTGAAGAATACTTAAAAGTTGAGGACATTTTGTGACCACATGGAACACATGTACTAGTTCTGAAATAGGAAGGCAGCTCCACCAGGGAGTTGAGGTATAACAGAGGAAGATTGACTGAGACCATTTGATGGAAAACCAACAATAAAAACAATTTACCAACGCCATCCCACCAAACAAAATCTTTCTCCAATTGTCCAGCTACTGTTAAAGTTTTGCATAAAGTGGGTGCTCAGGTTTCTTTGACCCACACCACTTTAAAGTTGTACCATTTAATTTTGAACCACCTCTCTTTAATTTCTATCTAAAGTTATAAACGGTTTCAGTAGTAGTGTATCAGTTCTTACCAACTTCTGCTGATAATGACATTTGGCTTTTAGCTCAATATGGTTGTGGCAACACAAAAGTAATAAACTGTGAGGAGAATTAGGATAGGAGATATTCAATCAATCTAAATTTCAAATGTAGGAGTGAATGATAGGAGAATGTCCAACTTCCACTGCATGTCTGAGGGTGGAAGCAATATTTTAAGAATATTGTAAAAATATGTAATATTAAAGAATGCACACCAGGGCATTTGCAAAATATTTAATTAATTTAAAAATGGTTGCTCTTAACGTTTGAAGAGCCTGACTGATATTGAAGAAAAGCTGAAACTACCTCCGGTCCAGAATAAATTCTCTTTTGTTTATATCTGACTGATGTAGAATCAGTCAAATTCATTTCATGTGGGAACCTGACATATAGATTAGCCTGGGCTTGACACTGATGGTTTCAGGGAAATCAACTACTGGGTTCAAAGTAGACCTGCAGATATTGGGCTATATTTAAAAATGCACATCCTACTTGCTTGTTAGAAGTTTCTTCTTGTTGTGAGTAGCCAAACTTAATTTAAATATCATCTCTCTGGTGCCAATTCAAACAATGTGAAAATTGTTCAGACAAGAGCCTGAAATATGCAAACATAATCACCCCGTGTCTGCTTAGCTGAACGGGAAATTAATACTTTCAATCAGAATCAACTTAATTATGAGCAAACCTTTCAAATCTTCTGAAAGCAGACAAATCTATGACGCAATTTACAGTAAACTAAAACAGAGGTGGCAACTAAAACTTTGGAGATGCAACTTCAATTTCAGAAGAAGTATTTGCTTTTCAATTTTGACTGAGAAACACATGATCAATTTGTTTGTGTTTAACTTGGTACTCACAAATAAAACTAGGTCGTAATCTTAACCTCTTAAATGCAAATATCCAGTCTCCAACACTGGTTTATACTTTTCTGAAGTTAGAATCGAGAGACAGCTAGTAGAACTGAATAGAGAGCTTTTAACTTTGCATCATCATCATCATGCTGTATGTGAGAGTGTAGCTCTGAGAATGCGGAATGCACTTGTGAAGACGCATCTTGCATATATTGATGCATAAAGTGACAAACCAACCAGTGTTAAGGTGAGCCATGACTAACCTACACAGCAGCATGATGGTACAACATTGGGTGAGTTCAGATGGACTCTCTATAATGGAATTAGCTTCAGACAGTCCTAAATGACTCTGATGCTTCTTCCATATTATTCAGAACGTATTCAAAGTGAGACAGTGAAGATGAAGTGGGACTTGAGAGCATAAGATAGACAATTGCGAATTAGCTGCCAGTATTATTTTATGCCAAATTGCTATTCCATTTTCCTCTCTCTTTGATTCTTTATCCATCTCCTTTACTTCTAGCAGAGACAATTTTCATTCAAATGGCTCACTGTGGCATGTGTCACCCTGTCCCTTGACAAATGTGCACATTCCACTTTATTACAATGTGCTTCACCAGATTTTACATGGATTGTTTCTAACATCGTGAATTACTCTTTAAGAATTCTAGCAGCTCACCCCAGACCACCAGAAAAACCAGCCTTAACTTAGTTGCCTGGATGAGTGCAGTTCCAACAACACTCAGGAATCTTCAGGCTCTTGTCCATCCAGGACAAAGCAGCCAACTTAATTGGCACCACATCCACATGGATCCCTTCTCCACCACAGATATGCTCAGTAGCAGTAGTGTGTAACATTTACAAAATACACTGCAGAATTTCACCAAGTATCCTCACACAGCACCTTCCAGGCCCACTACCACTTCCAACCAGAAGGATAATGGCAGCAGATACATGGGAACATCACCTCCTGCAAGTTCCCCTCCAAGCCACTCACTATCCTGACTTGGACATATATCACTGTTCCTTCACTGTCACTGGGTCAAAATCCTGGAGATCCCCCCCAAGGGCATTGTGGGTCATCCTACAGCATGTGGACTTCAGCTGTTCACAAAGGCAGCTCACCACCACCTTCTCAAGGGCAGCTAGGGATGGGCAAGAAATGCTGGTCCATCAGGGACAACCATATCCCATGAATAAATTTACAAAGTTCATTCCTAAAATGTCACAATTGAGGAAACGTCACCTGTGAATCACACAAACACCAAATTCACACTGACCTCTACCAGAATTGATTCCCTCTGATACATAATTTCCTCTGATACTATGGCCCACAGTTAGTCTTCACATTTGAATCAAAATATTAATGGAGATGGAATTGATCTTGGCAAAGAATGCAGATCAGTTGAGAAGAATATTAGATAAAATGTAATTTGAGCTGCAAATTTGCTCTGTCCTGTTTTATTGTTGGCGACACAATTCCAAATGGCTAACTGGAAATAATACTCCCTTCCTTGGAGGTGCTGGTCTTTACTGCCATAACCAGATAATGATCTAAGATGGGCTTATTCTGCTCTATTTTGTACATTATTTCAATTGTATAACAACCCATAATCAAAAGAGTGCGAAGCTGGAGGAACACAGCAGGTCAGGCTGCATCAGACGAACAGGAAAGTTGGCGTTTTGGGTCAGGACGCTTCATCAGGTCTGGGTAAAGGAATGGAGGCTCCAGATGAATGGGGAGTTGGAATTGGGTGAAGGCAGGTGGGGTGGTGATGATGAATATGGGTAGAGGGTTATGGGCATTGGTCAGTTGGAAGGGATGAGGCTGGGGCTGGAGCAATTTTGAAACTAGGCCTCATCCCATGACCAGCCCGCCCTCTCATCTCCACCTCCTTGACCTGACACAACTTGTCCATCTTCTCTCCCACTTATCTGCCCCACCTTTCCCCTTCCTTTCCCCTTCCCCAGTCCTGATGAAGGGTGTAAACTCTTAATGTCAACTTTCCTGTTCCTCTGATGCTGCCTGACTTGCTGTATTCCTCCAGCTCCGCACTGCGTTGACTCTGCTTCCAGCATCTGCAGTTTTTACTCTCTCCAATAACAACACATACTAGATTGTATGACTGACAGTAAATTCATCTAACTTGTAATTTTTCCATTGCACACATTCTACACTACCCTCGTTAATCAGATTATGAGAGACTTCAGATTTTTGTCGCTCACTAATTAAAATTGGATTCACACTGAATTACAAATTACACTTTAAACCTACATTGCAGGGAATACCAGCATAGTTATGTACTGATATTATCCACATCAAACTCTCACCCCTTGGAGAGCTGCTAATGTTTTAGTAATCTGATGATTAGAGCGTGCTTCAGAGTTTTGTTGTCAATCACAGATATAATTAGTTTAGCTGTTCCTTTAAGGTTGTAATCAGCTAGTTCCAATGGGAGGACATTGAAACGTGAACCTGAGAAGGTCAATGGCTGTGTACTTTTATATAGATGAATGGGTCTCATTGAGGTTGATCACGAAATTGAGGATGGATTATCACATAGTTTGGGGAAGTAAAAACTCTGCTAACCATCTCCTAATCATCCCATTCCCCCATTGCCCACTGTGCTCATGCCTTATACTGACTCCCTGTCCCTGAATGCCTCACTTTAAGAATTGTCCCCTATGTGTTCAAATTCCTCCATGTTCCTCACCCCTGCCAGTTCAGTAACCCCCTCTAGCTCCTACAGACTGACAATACACCAGCACTGCACCCATTCTAGCCTCTGAGACTCTATCATTTCCTCCAATCACTCCGTGATTGATGGCATGTGCTTTCAGCTGCCTGGGCCATAAGGTCCAGAAAGTCATCTCTAATTTCCTGCTTTCTATGTTTCTACCTCTCTGCCTCCCTGTCTTCCTTCAAGACACTTGTTAAACCCATCTTTCTGCTCAGGCATTGGATCACCATTTCCAGCACCTCCTTATGAGGATCAATGTCAAATTTGATTTGACTAGAGTTGGGATGTTTAACCAGGGAAATCGCACAAGTCAATATTTGTCAAAGCAAAAAATTGACTTACCCAGTCCTTCTGTTTTATCGAATGTCTTCTTGACTGTCTCACAGGTAGACCCATTTCCATGACAGACTCCACAACGATCTTCCAACGCATTGGAATCGATTTCATAATCGCAGCCTACATTCTGAAACAGGAAGTCTGAATCAGCAACTGTCCTGGGATAAAGTTTACATTGGCAAGTTTCTCATTAAAGACAACTCATCTCTTTGCTCTTTCTGTTTTGATTAAATCAAAATTAATTTGGGTCTAAAATATAACAAACATCAGTGAGTCTTATCATTACATTGAATTATTTAAATTTTATTTAATTTTCAATTTAAAACAATTCTGCACATAGATTTGGGATGTGGTGTTCACTGTTTTGATCAGTCACACTATTAGATACTTTAAGTTATTAAAGAGCATAAGACACTAAGATGTAGGAGCAGAAGTAGGACATTCAGTCCATCGAGCCTGCTCTGCCATTCAATGAGATCGTGGCTAATCTGATAATCCTGAACCCCAGTTCCCTGCCTTTTCACCATAATCCTTGATTCCATTACTAATTAAAAATCTCTCTGCTTCAGCCTTGCATATACTTAATGACCCAGCCTTGACGGCCTACTGCAGTAGAGAATTCCGCAGATCATGACCTTCAGAGAAGAAATTCCTCAACTCTGTCCTAATTAGCCAACACCTTTTTGCTTCCCTATAGAAATCCAAACTTTTCAGCACCCAAACATAATTTTTTTGATGAAATTCTGAAGAGATACAATCGACTGATTGACTCAGTGAGCTCCCATGACTAAATATTCCATATCCAGGTTTTTTTTCCCACTAACAGTACACAGTGAGTGTGCGCATCTCCCATCCTGATATCCCCACTCCAACAACAGCCACATCCTGTGTAAGAATAAATTGAAAAGCCATTAAAAGTTCTACCTCCTTCATTCTGATGGCATGATAATGATTCAGGTGAGAAAACAATGGGGTCTCTTTTACCCACCTGGTTAAAGACTCTCTATTTAATTCATGATATTGCAAAGTTGCTCCAGCTAACATCCACGTCAGGTGGGCTCCTGTGGTGCAATGGCAATGTCCATACCTCTGGGCTGTGAGGTCTGGGTTCAAGTCCCAACTGCGCTGGGAGTATGCCACAACATCTAGAAACCAGTTGGTTAAAAATAGTCAAAAGCAAGTGTGACAGTTCCAACAGAGTACCTGAGCCAAAATCCTCCTGCACAGTAGGGATCATCTATTCAACCCATAAATCTACTGGCAAAGACAAGCACCACCAGCAGAGCCGCTCAGATACTGTTTGTGGGCCATTATGTCTCATGGAGTGCAGCTCACCTCACCGAGATCTCTCACAGCATTAGCTAACGTCAAAACTGTGAGGATCAACTATTTAGGCCAATTTAAGTTGGTGCAGGTGAAGGAAATAGGAGTCGTTGGATCTGCCATGATCTTACTGAATCACAGAGCAGGCTCGAGGGGCTGAGTGGACTACTTCTGATTCATATGTATGAATGTAACTACTTGTAAATGACAAAGCCCCAGATAAACGGTGAGCGTGACCTTATTCATTATTATTTTGGATCTGGAACAAAGTGTGTCATCAATGATGGAATTTAATGCCTCTTCAATCAAACTTGGAGGACACTGGGTCAGTCTCTCCTTTCCTTCCCTGATCTGATCGAGTCTCAGTGCCTGACTGAAGGACTCTGCATTGGATGGGGAGCTATAGATAACTCCCACCTCCTGAATGACTGGCACCTCTGAGGGAGTGAGCTTTCCACTCTGAATACCTACTAATACCAGCAAGGTCTTCCCAAAGGAGGTGACAAGAGGATCCCATTAGCTCTCCAGCTGTTGGTGAAGACCTCTATTGCTTCCAGTAGCCTCTGCCCCAGAGTGTGACCAACACGCACTATATCCAGGGCTGGCATTCTGAGCAGGAAAGCTGTTACACATTTCTAAGTTGAACCGGGGGCTTCTGTATGGTTAATCCACCTAGCTTCTCATCTGACTAGTCTGTTTAAGGTGATTGTTCAAGTACTCCCATGGCAAAGAGGTTTAACTTAATAAGTGCAGTTAGTTACTGAGTGCCTGTTAACTGAGAAGGTCATTTCGAGACCAACTGTTCGTTACTTGGAAAGTTTAGGTTCCAGATCAGTGACTGTCATAACTTTTGCCTAAAACACACACACAGTATGGAATAACTCCTGGGACTACATGTGTGTGCGCTGAGGACCAAGGAGCTTTAATATGGCAAAAACATGCACAAATACTTGGCATGGGAAGCAGATTATTTTATCTTTATTTTACGCTAACTTTCCCTAAATAGTTGTCTGAAGAGATACAGCAGATTACTGTTCAAGTTAGGGGTCAAATTCAATCCTCATATACATAGCCACCATTCATTAAAATCAGCTTTGTCATTCCGCACCTATTATAAAGTAAAATGGTGCAGATTTTGAATTTTGATTCCATTTAATGGGTCAGACATTGAAAAAATAATCAAAGTCAGTGATAGGTGCAAAAGCAGATAGTTCACAAAAAAATATGATCGGTCTTTTCAACCTCCACAATAATGAATGGCAAAGCATTTTCAAGTAGGCACTGAAGATGATTACAGAGTAAATATGCTGGGTATTGCGTTACCACAAACTGAGGCTATGGTAATCTGTCTGACTAAACAGATTGTTATAACAAGCTTTCCACTTCAGTTCATCCATTCATGCTCTGTTTTGACTTCCCTTGTTCTATTGATACGATCCACTTTGCAAACCTCTCCTGAAATTATAACAAAGTATCACTTCATGTGCGCAAGACCAGCATGAAAGAGTTCTCTCACTCTGGGTAGCTGGAGATTGTAGGGAGTAGGGCTATCTCTGCCTTTTCGGGATTATGCATCTGACTCATAAATAACTGACTGGCTAGTGTCAATGAAGTAACCAGACAACGGGCACAATCATCAGCCTTAAACAAGCTTCTGACAGGAGCTTGTTCTCACAGGTTTGTTGCTGTTATCTTGTCTGCCTATTCTAAAACTCAAATAATCTTGTAACCTCTGGAGTGCAGAGACCCTGGGAATTTCAATTTAGTTCAACCTTTATTCACTAATAGATCTGGCTGCTGCTCAATTTGAAAAGCACTCAAGAAAATGCTGTAGCAGGATCCTGAGCTGTTTAGCCACAGCGATACAGATCACCAGCCAACTGCAAAATGTAGCCCCCCACCCCCTCCCAGTACAGTTAACGCCTGGCCCAGATTTCCAGGCTGTTATATCCGCCTTGCGCTATCAGGGAGAAATAATGTAAAAATAAAATCAAGAACTGCGGATAATTGAAACCAGAAACAAAAACAGAAATTACTGGACAAACTCAGCAGGAATGGCAACATCTGTGAAGACCTTTCTTCAAAACTCTGTTCTAAAGTCATGGAACCTGAAACATTAATTCTGCTTTGTCTCCAAGGAATAATGTTTGCATCTGAAACCACTTGTGCTACATCTCACTTGCTCCTTCCATATTTCGTTGTCGTGCTGAATACCCATTCCGACACCACATAGGGAGCAACATTCGGGATGTGTTTGCTCACTGAGCTGGAAGGTTCATTTTCAGACATTTCGTCACCATTCTAGGTAACATCATCAGTGAGCCTCCGGTGAAGCGCTGGTGTTATGTCCCGCTTTCTATTTATCTGGTTAGGTTTCCTTGGGTTGGTGATGTCATTTCCTGTTCTTTTTCTCAGGGGATGGTAGATTGGCTCCAAATCAATGTGTTTGTTGATGGAATTCCGGTTGGAATGCCATGCTTCTAGGAATTCTCGTGCGTGTCTCTGTTTGGCTTGTCCTAGGATGGATGTGTTGTCCCAATCAAAGGAGCAACATTCCTGGGGCATGATCCATAAGGAGAAATTCTTCAGAACAAGGGTTTGAGAGACACAGGAGCACATGCTCCTTATGACAAATCCCACCTGCCAAATAGCAGCCAATGAGCTCCCACAGTGAGAGAGATCCTGGCGAAGCAGGTTCAGGACAAGCCAGGGACCATGTACAGCCCACTGGCAGCCCTGTGGCCTCAGTACAAACCCCTTATACACTCCCCCGAGGAAGCATGCAGACAACACTACACATTACCCCTCTACAGGCTGAGGGCAGGACTAATCCCCTGAAACTCAGCAATAACACTTGGCTCTGGGGGTTTGCATTCGTTAGGAAAGTAAACACTTTGTTTCACACCAGAGTACACATGGAACCACCCAATCCCCCACCACCGCACCCCAACCAAACCACTCTGTACCTTACAGATTCCGTTGATGCACATATCCCTGCTGGTGTTTCCCTCGAAACAAGGCGTCCCATCAATCACAGCATCCAACATTTTCTCTGAAAAGTAACCATCTATGGGGCGACAGTGCAGCTCACAGGGATTAACTGAGGGCAAGACATACCACGGGTAAGATTGCAAAAATTCACCAAAGATAAATTCCCAGTGTTAACTCAAAATTCATGCACACACTGTAGTTTGGTTCTGTCACCAAACCACAGTGAGTTTGGTTCTGGACCAGACAGAGAGACAGACGGAGTGAGAGAGACAGAGATCCAGACAAACAGGAGCCTCAAGGACCAAATTCTGAAACTAATGTTTGGTCAAATTCGTACAAAACCCCAATTAGACCACAGTTGTAGTATTGTACGCAGTGCTCGTTCCTGTCTCGTATAATGTATTAAGGGGCACCACAGAAGGTGTTAAAAAGGTAAAGTGAAAAAATGTAGACCGAAGGAAGACCAAACAGAGGTCTTTAGAATGTTGAGGGACTGGATTATTTGCTGAGGTTGTCCTCACTGCAAGCTGTTGTGTAAAATTTGGCAGCTTCTGTGTGGCCAGCACAGTCTGCTTTTTTTTAAGCAGGTGGTACTTGAACCAGGGCTCCTAGTTGAGGGGTAGGAACACTACCATCATGCCACAAGACAGCACTCTGTTCAGTCTGCTTTGACATTTTTTGGGGAATGACCTTTAATTAGTGATAGGTGGGGCTTCTGTTAGCCTCCAGTAGGATAGCCCACCTCATGGAGCTGCTGGCCAATCAGAATGCCAAGAGAAGGGGCAACTGGGTAAAGCCAGATCGCTTAGGGGCTGGTGTCAGTGTCCACGTCCCTGATTCACAAAGAAAGGTTCTTGGTTCCCTGTCTCACTGACAGGCTTGGACCTGATTGGGCCTGGCAGACAGCATGGAGGATGGCCATGAGGAAGGTGAAATTGGGAGGAGGGTGTCTGCGAAGGAACACCCAGTCCACTTCACTGTGCAGCAGCCTCTGGTGTAAAATCATCAGGCTATGTTTTATGTACAGGCCTCTAAAAGACCATTCATTCAGATCACTAACATATCTCCCAACCTGTGCTGAATTGTGTTGAATGTGGTACTATAGGTGTCTCAGGATTTGGGGATGGGAGAAGAGGGCTGGGGATTTTTGAGGATATTGAGGTGCAGTGAGGTTATTGGAGCTGGGGGACTGGGATGTGTGGTGTCTGGGGATTTGGAAGTTGGGGCTGTGGGGGTAGGGTATGTTTATGGAGCTGGGGGAGGTTTGTGGGGATTGAAGAGGTTGAGGAGAATGTTACTGCCTCCTAAAGGCTGAGCCACCTGTGGGTGTTCAGTAAAATTCAAAATCCAAAGTCACATGACCCCAGGTTCTCGTCCAACAGGTTTACTTGAAGGAGAGGCAATGGCCTTCTAGTATTATGGCTGGACTCTTAATCCAGAGACCCAGATAATGTTCTGGGGACCTGGGTTTGAATCCCACCATGGCAGATGGTGGAATTTGAATTCAATAAAATATCTGGAATTAGGAATCTAATGATGACGATGACTCTATTGTCGATTGTTGGAGAAACCCATCTGGCTCACCAATGCCCTTTAGGAAAGGAAACTGCCATCCTGGCCTGGCCTGGCCGAAATGCAATGTGGTTGACTCTTAACTGCTCTCGGGGCAATTAGGGATGGGCAATAAATGCTGCCTAGCCAGTGACACCCTCATCCCATGAATGAATGAAAGAAAAACATAAGTTCTCTGAGTGCAGCTCCTTTGTCAGGCAAATTGACTTCAAATAAACCTGTTGGACTGTAACGTGGTGTTGTGTGACTTCAGACTTTTCCCACCCCAGTCTAACACCAGCACCTCCACATCCTGGCTACCTGTAAAAGTTGGCTACAAAAAGAAAATATTTCCATTTGTTGGATGGAATATAAGTAGAACTAATGAGTGTAGTCATTAATAAATCCAATCGGGATTCAGAGTAAACATCCTTTATTCTGAATAAACCACAGGCTACACGTGAATATAGAAATGAAGAGC
>NC_081386.1:32706519-32785639 GCF_030684315.1 Stegostoma tigrinum | reverse complement strand
ACGTGTGATGGAACCAAAACAGATGGAAACTGATTTTAATAATGTATGTAGTCTCTTCAGAAATTTGTTCTATTTTGTGGGGTTAAACTGAATTTGAGTTCACACTGATGCCTTTCCACATGTAGGAAGGCATGAAGAACCCTTGTCTGTTGCAATAATTGTTAGAATTTGGAATTTGATTTTGAATTGCTTTTTGTGAATGAATGAGATGTTTGGGTACTGTGTAGAATTCTGACTGTGACTGCTGTGTAAGAGCTACAGAGAGAATGAGGTGCAATAACATGGATATGTTAAGACAAATTTGATATGTAATGAACTGAGGGATGTGCACGTGGAATGAAACCAAGCTAGGAAGCAGTGGCCTGGTGGTATTATTGCTGGCCAGTTAATCAAGAAATACTTAAATTATCAGAGATAATAGGAACTGCAGATGCTGGAGAATCCAAGATAACACAGTGTGGAGCTGGATGAACACAGCAGGCCGAGTAGCATCTTAGGAGCAGGAAAACTGACGTTTTGGGCCTAGACCGTTCATCAGGGAAGGGTCTAGGCCCGAAACGTCAGCTTTCCTGCTCCTAAGATGCTGCTCGGCCTGCTGTGTTCAAGCAGCTCTACACCTTGTTATATAACACTTAAACCATAATGTTCTGGGTGCCTGGATTCAAGTCCCACTGTGGCAGATGGTGGAATTTGAATACAGTTTTTAAAACAAAAAATCTGGAATTAAGTGTCTGATGATGACCATGAATCCTTCGATAGTTGGAAAAACCCATCTGGTTTGCTTATGTGGTTTAGGGAAGGAAACTGCCAGTCTTTCATTGTCTGGCGTACGTGACCCCAGACCCACAGCAATGTGGTTGACTCTTAACTGCTCTCCTAAATGCCGCCTAGCCAGCAACACCCTCGTTCTGTGAATGAATTAAAAAAAAGAGTGGGATGGGAGAAGTTTCCAATGGCACAATGGCTAGCAGAAATTAGGAGACTGGCCCATTCCTGTGCTGTTCAATCTTCATAATTCTATCATAAAGTCTCTGGCAACATTTACAGTAGAGAGTAGAATGTTGAATCATTTGTTAAAAAGCAATATACCGTCTCAGCTGCATGTCATAGAGTAATGGCGATATACAGTATGGAAATGGACCCTTCAGTCCAACTTGTCCATGCTAACCAGATATCCTAAGTAAATCTAATCCCATTTGCCAGCATTTGGCCTATATCCCTCTAACCATGTATCCATTCAGATGCCTTTTAAATGTTGTAATTTTACCAGCCTCCCCCCTTCCTCTGGCAGCTCATGTGCACCACCCTCAGTGTGAAAAAAGTTACCCCCATAGATCACTCTCAAATTTTTTCCCCTCTCACGTTAAACCTATGCCATTCAGCTTTGTACTACCCCCACCCTGGGGAAAAGATCTTGTCTATTTACCCTAACCATGCCCCATGTGATTTTATAAACTCTAAGGTCACCCCTCAGCCTCCGATGTTCCATGGAAAATAGCCCCAGTTTATTCAGCCTTTCCCTAAAGCTCAAACCCTCCAGTCCCAGTAATATCCTTGTAAATCTTTATCTGAACCGTTTCAAGTTTTGCAACATCCTTCCTATAGCGGAGAGACCAGAATTGCACGCAGTATTCCAATCGTGGCCTAACCAATGTCGTGTAGATGCAACATGATCTCCCAACTCCTATACTCCATGTACTGAACAATGTCTGTTCCTTTTAAGCTGTCTTTCATGTGTAGTTGGACAATGATTTTAAAGGAGTTATGCACATAAACCAACTGTGTCTGGGCCAAAAAAGGAGGAGAAATTGGTGGAATGGGAAATAGCAGTTCAGAACTTCAGATGTATCTACCTTCCACACCAAAGTTTAGACAGGTTTATAACACAACTGCTCATATCTGTGCCAGACATCCATACATGTGTATAATTCAAAGCAGTTGACTTAAGTTCTCTAATCTAGATAAATTATCTAGATGTCGGGGTGAGTTAATTGCACAGATAAGGAAGGGCTTCATAATGGAAAAGGCATTAACGACCTACATTCTGTGTTAGATCAAGTGTATTCTACTATCTATATGTTGAAGCCATGCACTTTATTGACGCAGCATTAATTAGTATTTTATTGGTGGCTGCATAATCTGTTAGGGGCAACAAAAGAGAGGTTTTCCATTTGACTCCGCGCTGTGAGATTCTGTCAACAAAAGGCAGATTATTCTGTCCAGATGTATCTTTTTCAGGTTCCTTACTGTCGTGAAAGATGAAATGTCTTCTCTCTTCCATGCTATTGACTTGACCGATCTTGTGTGTTGTTTTTTTTATTTCTAATTTTGATTTCCACTATTTATTTTTCTTTCCTTCCCCCATATATTATTGGCTGTTGAAACCTGAGGAGAAAATCACTAGATTTGCAGTAAATTGGTCAATCAGGGTTCAGAAAAAATCATTTTTGTGCTGTCTGCATTGTTGTGATTCCTTCTATGACTATATCTAATTAGGGCGTGCTGCATTTCGCTGCTTTTTCATTTACTGAGTGGGTCAGAAGGAAAATAAGACGACACTGGTCGGGGGCTTGAGGCAATCATGCAAGAGTGTTTGAGTCATGTGGCACTATCTGAAGGATAACAGACTCAATGACATTTTCCCCTGAGATATGAGAAAGGAAGGGTGTGACCCCTGTAGAATATAACTGATTGCATTTGAGTTGTGTCATTTCTGAAGTTTGATTAATTGGCTGAAGTTTGAATAATTAAGACCTTTCTCCACTGCTGCAAGATCTGCTACGTTTCTCCACTTGCTATTTATTTTCTAAAAAGATTTCCAGCATCTGTAGAGTTTTACTGTTTTCAAATTTGAGATAAGACTCCCATGCAGGAGTTGAGAATTCTTGCAGAGAGTTGTGATTTGGAACACACTGCATGGAGGGGTGCTAGAGACAGATTCAAACATTTTCTAAAGAAAATCGAAATTATACTCATAGTCGAAATTTTCTTTGGAAAATGGCTTCAGTGGAACTTGTTGGAAAACGTAGCTTCTTCTCCTGGCAATCTTTCACTAATTTTGTACGGTGATGAATAGGAATCAAATGCATGTGTAAAAGTAATACAAATGCTGGAGAAACTCCAGCTCTGGCAGTATCCGTAGCGAGAAACAGTTAATGCTTTGAGTCTAGTATGACTGTTCTTCAGAACTGTTGAGTTTATCCAGCATTCCCTGTGTTTGATTCAAATACATGCATTGGCAATCGGCTGAAATGGAACCAGCAGGGAGAGGAGTTTGATTAAATGTCTGGATCATCCATTTGGAGTAAACAAAATAGTAAAAGGTGGGACTTTTTCTGCTGTGTAGCTGCTATTGTATTGTAGCTTGTGAACTGGGACATAATTGCCTGATAAAAGCAGTTGCTTATGATTTGTTCGATATCCTAATGTCTTGGGACAATAATCTGTCTGTCTAATCTTCTGCATCAGCCAAATGGCCTGGAATTAGGATGGTATGTGCCCTACCTAATGTAAATAACGATCAAATAAAACCGCAGGTATAATAAAAAACTGGAAAATGCCAGAAATATGCTGTGGTTGCTGTTTGCATCTATAATAAAGTTAAATTAGTGCTTTTGTTTATAGACCTTTGTATTGCAAGTAGGCATCACAGGGTACCCTGCAGTGAGCCAACAGTCTGAAATCTGCTGCTAACTATGGCTCGGCCTCACCCTTTTCCTTGGAGTCAAAAGGTTATTGGTTGAAATCCACCTCCCCAGGAGTCCTGAACATGTAGTCTAGCAGAGATACTGGGACAGTTACTTTGGAGGTGCTCCCTATTGAGTGAAATGTGCATCCAAGACAACTGAGGGACAGGCAGGATACGTAAAATACTCAGTGGCCCATGGTGAAGATGAGTCATCCTAACCAATATTTATCCTTTGACTAATGCTATTTTTAAAAACAGCAATCTTTTTTCTGGTGGTTTCATATTGCAGCTTGTGGGAGCTTGCCATGTGCAAACTGACTGCCTTGTTTCCTGTATTAAACAATGGTTAACTTTCAAAAGTAATTCAGTGACTGTAAAGAGACTGAAATCCCATACTCATGAAAGGCAGTGTATAACTGCAAAGGTAGCACTGATTGGCAAGACATCGTACTGTGGTTCTGGTTTCTAATCCCTGGCTTCTCGGGCTTTGGTCCCTTTTGGGGAGTTGGGATTGTGAAACATCTTGCATCATGGACAAGACACTGCTCTTTGTGTGGGGATGGACTGATGGTTGGGTGTACGTAACTGGACTAAGCATGAAAGAAGCTATTCAGTTGCCTTGTTAAGGCCTGTCCTTAGCTTTATGTTGGCATTATAAATTCATGCATTACAACAGTATTGCAGAGTTCATGCTTATATAAACATAATACTTAGGAATTGATGCTGGAAGAAGTTGCCAGCAGATACGTACAGATGTAATTCTAACATGCACATAGATTGTTTGAAACCATCATCAAATTCCATAATTAATAGCAGGATAGAAATGACTGATTAAGATCAGAGTGTACCAAAAAGCTACACAGAACAGTTAGTCATTCAGAGTATCACAATCTTCCCACTTTGTTTTTGTGAAGCATTTGTGTGGAAATTCCAGTTCTTAGGCCTATTTGTGTTTAAAATCATGCTGAAACTTTAGTCCCAATTCCTTCATGTTGTAGAGGATATGGGAAGATGAGGCTATCACATAGTGTCAGAGTCTGTTCTGCTGATTAGTGAGATGACAGCTGATGAGTCAAGCACTTACATGTCCATTTCATCAGCCTTTGGCCAGGAGAACTATTTTCACATGGTTTACTTGGGTAGCTGCTGTACCAAGGCACCACACTTTGAACAAAAAGCAGTTCCTGGGTTGGGGTTTTGATGGCTTTCGTTGCTCATCCCTAATTCCTCTGACAGGGTGGCTTGGAGACCACTTCTGATGCACGTTAATAGTCAACGAGATTGGGTGTGGAAATGTAGTTGTACTGTAGACCCAGATAAAATAAAGACACTGGTAGTGAGTGCGTTAGATTTTAGCTGCAACGTCATGACTTCATGATCACTTTTACTGGATATAGCTTCTGGTTTTGAGATTTTATTTAAAGAGTCACATTCAAATTCTCAATTTGCTGAAGTTGAATTTTCATGTTGATTCTCTGGATCACTAGTCCAAGCATTTGGGTTACTGGGCCTGAAATGACCACTTCGCATGACAAAACTCTCTGTGGCCATGAGTTCTGTGGATTAACCATTCTCTAATGGAATAAATTCCCCCTCATCTTGGTTCCAAAGGGTCATCACTTCACTCTGAGGCTGTGCCCTCGGGTCTTAGTCTTCTCTGCATCCATACTATGAAGGCCTTTCAGTATTCTGCAAGCTTCAATCAGTACCCTGTCATCCTTCTAAATTCCATCAGAAACAGATTCTGAGACCTCAACTGCTTCTCATGACAAACCTTTCATTCACTACCACTGCCACAACCCCACCCCCACCCCAATCATTCTTCTAAACCTTCTTTGGACTGTCTCCAACATCAGCACCTCATTTCTTGGAAACAGAGCTCAAAACTGCTCACAATGTTCTAAAATGCAGTCTGACTAGAGTCTTCTATAGCCTGAGCAGTACTTCTCTGCTCTTGTGTTCTAGCCCCCTTGAAATGAATGCTAAAATTGCATTTGCTTTTCTAACTGTCAGCTGAACCTGCATGTTAACATAAAGAGAATCTTGAACTAGGATTCCCTAGTCTCTTTGTGCTTCAGATTTCAGAAGCCTTTGTCCATTTAGAAAATAGTCTGTGTCTATTCTTCCTTCTGAAGTGTGTAACGTCACTTTCCCACATTGTATTCCATTTGCCAATTCTTTACCCACTTTCCTAGCCTGCCCAAGTCCTTCTGCAGCCTTCCCACTTTGTTAATATTACCTGTCCCTTCACCTCTGTGTCATCTCCAAACATAGCAACAATTCCCGCAGTTTGTTCGTCCAGCTGGTTAATGTACAACGTGAATAGTTGTGGTTCCAACACTGAAGCCTGTGGAACTCTACTAGTCACTGACCTTCATCCAGAAAATGACCCCTTTACTTCTACTCTCTGCCTTCTGCCACTCGCCAATCCTGGATCCATTCCAGTAGTTTGTCTGTAATGCCACTTAATGACTCTTACCTTATTTAGCAATCTTCTGTGTGGCACCTTGTCAAAAGCCGTCTGGAAATCCAAACTGATCAAGTCCACAGGCTCTCCTTTGTCTAACTTGCTCATTATCACCTCAAAGAATTCTAAAAAAATTGTCAGGCATGACCTCCTCTTGAAGCCATGCTGACTCACCCCACTTCACTGTGCACTTCCAAGTATTTCACAATCTCATCCTTTTAATAGAGTCTAAAATTTTACGGATGACAAAGTCAGGCTAACCAACCTTTAGTTTCCCGTACTCTCGCTCCCTTTTGAAACAGGGGAGTTACATTTAGCCTTTTTCCAGTTCTCTGGGACCCTCACTGACTCCAGTGATTCCTGAAGGATCGTCGTCAACATCTCCACAGTTTCTTCAGTTATTTTCTTCAGAATCCTGGGGCGCAATCCATCGGGTCTGGGTTATTTAACCATCTTCAGACCTTACAGCTTCTCCCACACCATCACCTTGATGATGGCCAATACATTCACTTCCACCACCTGACTCTCTCGAAGTTCTGGTATGCTGCTGGTGTCTTCCTTCAGCTTCTCTAGTATTTCTTTGTTCCCCACTTCTACTTGTCTAGCCTAATTTTCCGGTAGAGTGTCCAATTTGCTCTGTTTTACCTTTCTGTATGTCATTTAAAAAAAACTCCTGCAATCTTCTTTTATATTTCGAAGTAGCTTACCGTCCTATTCCACCACCCTCCTAGTTCCTTGCTTAGCTTTCTAATGCTGATTTTAAAGGCTTCCCAGTCCTCTGGATTCCTACTGATGTTATTGATGTCTGCTTATTCTTCTTTTATGCTGCCCCTGTCTTGTCAGCTGTGGTTGTCTCATCCTGCCCTTAATATGTTTCTTTGTCCTTTTCTGTGGTAGAGATTGCAGGTTTGAAGGTGATTACTAAGAGGCCTTGGTGAGTTGGTGCATTGGAGGCTGCAGAATGAAACCACTGTGCATCACTGGTGAAAGGATCGACTGTCGAAGGTGGAGGATGGCATTCGGATCAAATGAGTTCCTTTTTCCTGGATGGTATCAGGCTTCTTGAGCGTTTGAGCTGCATTTATCTGGGCAGACAGAGTATTCAGACACCGAGCTAATTTGTGCCTTGTAGACAGTGGACAGGCTTTGGGGAGTCAGGAGATGACTTACTCACCGTAGAATTCCCAGTTTCTGACCTGACGTTGTAGCCAAAGTATTTGTAAAGCCAGCCCAATTCAGCTTCTGGCCAATGGTAGCCCCCAGGATGTTGTTGATAAGGAATTCTGTGATGGTAATGCTATTGAATGTCAAGGCAAAGTGGGTAAATTGTTTCTTAATGGCGATTAGCCATTGTCTGGCAGTTATCTGGCACAAACTGTCAGCACAAGCCTGAATATTGTCCCTGTCTTGTCGCTTTTGAATATAGTTCCAAATATTATTAAAAACCAGGACTTTTTGCTGTAGGAAAGAGAAGGATGAATGGTGATCAGATTTAACATGATTGACTTTGAAGAAATTTCTACTGTGCAGAGACTTGGAAACTAAGTTGTAAATATGTAATAAATCCAAAAGTGAATTTGAGAGACATGTCCCTGGATAAACATAAAAGGGAGAAATAAATAGGAAGATCTTGTTAGGGGGAGATGGAGGAGGCTCATGTGGTGCGAACCAATTTGCTGAATGATCTGTTTCTGTGCTGGGTAATTTTAAGTAATTCTATGTAATAATGGGTGGAGTGTGTCTACTTAAAAATTAAATTATTCCCTACCCCTCTATTACATGCTAATGCCTAAGGGTGACCCTAATGCAGAAGGGTATAATTAAAATACTCTCTTGAAAAAGCAGGGGCTCTGCTCCTAAGTAACCACAGAATGAATGTTTAATGGTGACAATTTTGTTTGAACTTTCTACTCCATCACTAAGTACAGCTTTAATTAAAGGAAAAGGTTCAGTTAATATGCTGTGCGCTTGTTGAATGAATCTGTGTTTTATATGATTCTTGTTGCCACAAGAACATTTTCCTTATGCGTTTAGAAGTAATTTCACAAATTGAGCACCCTGCTTATTTTGCACCCTGTGTATGCTATGGTTTTTGGCTTTTAATCTTGCTACTTTATGGCAGTTACTAAGATTAATCTTAAAGTTTCAGTCATGGACTTTATTTTCAATTCATTTGATTGGAGTTTTCTATTTATTTTCCTGCTACTGCAGCCTTTAAAATCTGTTGTTAAGGACTTGTCAGTTGGTGTAATAGCATTCTGAGAAATCGGTATTTTGTGAAACTTGCCTTGAATTTGCTGCAACTTCATTTGCTCAAATTTGTAGTTTGACTCATTCTTGTTACTTTAAATCTAATGTGCACTATTTTTAAGTTTCTTGGTTGTGTGAGGAAATATGAAATGACTAAAGGTCATTTGAACCATCTGATTCAGACAACATTCTAAATGCAACTTTCCACCTTCTGTATTCCAGCCACTCCATTCAAATGCTTGAATACCGTGACTATAAATCATGAAATTATACCCTATATTGCTTGATGTTTGAGGCCTCCACTAGTAATCCATGTAAAGTTGATTTCAGATTCCAACAGAATTTCTGGTTTAGAAAGGGCGAGTAACTCTATCATTACACTGCGTGGACCAGCTGGTGGAAGTGAGAACCAGGTTTCTGAGGAGTTTGTAACTCGACATAAGTTCTCAACAAGAGCAATGTCGAGGACCTTATGGATGAATGACTGGAGATTCTTCAGGCAGTATGGGGAGGGATGTTGAATAATCCACAGAAAGAAACAGAGGACACAGGTGTAGGGCTCAGTTTTATTCATTAATAGGATAGGGACTTTGTCAATATAACTAAGCTGGGCAACGAGGTAGGTGCCAGCAGGCATAAATGTTTTTTTTGTAGAAAGAGTTTATTAACTTCCTCAGTCTCTCCCACCACATCCCAATGTCTCAGCTGTTAGATAGTTGTATGTGAATATTTTTAAAGGCAGAGGTAGTTAGATTCCTGTTAAGCAAAGAGTTGAGAGATTACCAAGAGTAGGCAACATTGTATGTTGCTGTAGCAACCATGAATGGCTTGTGATTGAAGTAAGAGTGCTGCCAACAATCCTCCCTCCTTAACTAAAAGCCACGTGTTATGATTCACCTCTGGAGCAGGTGGGACTTAAATCATAGAATCCCTTCGGTCCAACAAGTCCACACTAAACCTCAGACATCCCACCCAGATCCCCCTACAAGCCACCTAATCTACACGCCCCTGAACAGTATGAGCAATTTCCCATGGCCAATCCCCCTAACCTGGACATCTTTGGACTGTGAGAGGAAACCGGAGCACCGGGAGGAAACCCACGCAGACACGGGGAGAATGTGCAAACACCACACAGACAGTCGCTCGAGGATGGAATTGAACCTGGGCTCCTGGTGCTGTGAGGCTGCAGGGCTAACCACTGAGCCCCTGTGCCGCCCCAAACATGAACCTGGACCTCCTGGCCTATAGACAGGGATACTACCTTTGCACCCCAAGAACCCGTCCCATTTTGTACTTTTTTTTGGATATCTCTGTTTTCAAAGATAATTAATACCCATTACCTTTTTCACTTGACTGTAAGAATAGCATTAACAAACTGTAACAATGTGATTGGCTGGACAGTTATCACTGGGAAGGCCAGAATTTATTGACATGATTTCTTTTGCAACAGTAGGGCTCGAAGAAGGGAAACAAACAAATAGTGGTGAGCGGCTGCCTTGAATTGATGCAGTCCATGTGGTAGAGATGGACCTCCATGCTGTCAGGATGAGAGTTCCAGGTTTTTTTGATCCAGCAACAATGAAGTTGAGGTAAAATAATTCCAAGTCAGGATGTTGTGCAAATGGAAGGGGAGCTTGCAGGTGATGGTATTTGTATGCAACTGCTGACCTTCTCTCTCAAGGGGGCAGAGATTGGGGGTTTTGGAGCTGCTGTTGAAAAAACTGACTGAATGATTACTGTAGTGCATCTTGTGGATGGTGCGTACTGCAATAATGATACACTTGATTGAGGGGGGTGAATGTTAACTTGGTGGTAGGGATATCAGGCAGAATGATGGATGGATGAATGTGAAGAGAAGGACACACAATGATTTATCCCATAGCATACTGTAAGTACACATGAAATAGCAAAATGGTCCCTTTGGCCCCTGAAGCTTGCTATGCTGTTCATTAAGATCTTTGCTGATATTTTGTATTTAGTATCCCACATTCCTATCTAACCTGGTTAACCTTTGATTCCCTGTCTAACAAGAATATATCTACCTTTTCTTAAAATAAAAAGCACTGTCTTTGACACCTGCTGAGGCAGAGCTGCAAAGTTGTGCATTCTTCAGAAAACCATGGTTGTCCTCTTTGTATTAAATAGTCTCCCCACCCGGCTCCAGGTTGTAATTCAATGCCCTGTAGCTCTGGATGCACCCGCAAGGGGAAACATTCTTTGTGTACACCTTGTGAAGAATTTGGTACGCTTCAGTCAGGTCACCTCCTCCTCCCACCGCCCCCCCCCCCCCCAAAAAAAAAAACCAAAACACCAGCGCTTCTGAACTCCAGTGGAAACCAGCCCAATCTGTCCAACTCTTCCTCATAAGATAACCTGCTCCATTCCAGGTAACAATCTAAACCTTGTAAACTGTCTCCAATGCATTTACATTCTTCCTTAAATAAGGAGACCAAAACTGCACTCAGCATTTCAATATGGTCTTTCCAATGCCCTGTATAACTTGAAGCATAACATCCTTTAATGTTCAGTTTTTCTCATAATAAAGGAAAACATCCCATCAGCCTTGATTACATGCTGTATCTGCTTATTATTATATTTTTGTGACTAATGCACTAACCACCTAGATCCCACTGCACCTTAGATATCTGTAGTATTTAATACTATCCTTTTTCTTTCATCTTGCCAAAGGGGACAACCTTGCACTTAAATAAAAACAAAAAGAACTGCGGATGCTGTATATCAGGAACAAGAACAAAATTGCTGGCAAAGCTCAGCAGGTCTGGCAGCATCTGTGGAGGAGAGAACAGTTAACATTTCAGGTCCAGTGACCCTTCCTCAGAATCAATTTTCAGAATCAACTCTCTTCTCGCCTCCACAAATGCTGCCAGATCTGCTGAGCTTTTCCAGCAATTTTGTTCTTGTTCCTGATTTACACTTACCCACATTTTTCCATCTGCTACATTTTTGTGTTCTCTAACTTATTGGTAAAATTTATAGCTCCCTCATGTCTTCACAACATCTTTCCCTGCCTACCTCTGTGGTGCCATCTGCATACCTTTGCTCCCCTTGTCAAATTCCTTGGTGCAAATTGTACAAAGTTGAGTCCTCAGCTCGGACCCCTGAGGCCTCTTGTCACTTCCTCTCAGTCTTGTACACATGCTAATATGTTACACCTTACATCATGCGATTTTATTTTCTGCAGTAAAGTTTGATGTGCAACTTATCAAATGCCTTCTGGAAATCTAAATCAGGTCCACAGGCCACCCCTTTTATCCAGTTTGCATGTTAATCCTTTTAAGAATTCCCATCAACTGGTTAAACGTTATGTCCCTTTGACAACTCGATGCAATTAAGTTGAGGTTTTTCTAAATGTGCAGTTATAATGGTTTCCTCCAGGTGCTCCAGTTTCCTCCCACAGTCCAAAGATGTGCAGGGTAGGTGGATTGCCCGTGCTAAATTGCGCAGGGATGTTTAGGGTAGGTGGGTTAGACATGGGGAAATCAGGGGTAGAGGAATGGGTCTGGGTGGGATGCTCTTCAGAGGAGCGGTGTGGACTTGTTGGGCTGAATGGCTTGTTTCCACACGTAGGGATTCTATGATTCTGTGATAATCTCTTTAGTGATAAATTCTCACCTATTCTCCATCATAAATGTCAAGCTTAACTGGTTATAGTTTCTTGTTTTCTACCTCCTTTCATTCTTAGGATAGAGTGGTTATTTGCTACTTTCCAGTCTGATGGAACCTTTTCTGAGTCTAGGGAGTTTTGGAAAATTAAAACCTAAGCATAGACTATCTCATTAACATCTTCTTTTAAGACCCTCGAATGAAGTCCATTTTTCCCCAGAGCCTTGTTAGCTGCAGCTCCATCTGTTAGCTCAGAAGACTTGCCTCGTGATTGTAATTTTGTCAAATTCCTCCCTTCCTTCCAGTCCTGGTTTACAAAAGTACTGGTATGTTTTTTGTATTCTCTACAATTAACAAAATATCTGTTAATTTCATCCTCTTTCCTTATTACCTGGAGGACCAATACTACTTTTACATAGTTTTCCTCTTCAAATGTGTGTAGAAACTCTTGCTATCATTTGTATATTCCTAGTCAGCTGTGTCTCGTACTCTAATAAGACCATAAGACACAGGAGTGGAAGTAAGGCCATTCAACCCTTTGAGTCCACTCTGCCACTTAAATCATGGCTGATGGGGCATTTCAATGCCACTTCGCTGCACTCTCCCTGTAACCCTTGATTCTTCCTATCTAACCTGTCTGACACTCACTGCCATTCTTTATATGCTGATCAATTATCTGAACCTTCATTTATCTTTGCATGGTTGGTTGTTTTTTTAAGTTTGATGTTTTCCCTCAGTACTTGGTTAACCATGGATGGAGGGTCCTTGCTTTGAAATTTTTGTTGATAGTAAAAATTCACTGTGAAATATCTCCTTAAATGTCTGTCACTATCTCTGTATTGATCTATCCCCTTGCCTAGAATTAAGAGTGTAATGATGACCATGAATCTATTGTCAATTGACGGGAAAATCCATCTGGTTCACTAATGTCCTTTAGGGAAGGAAACTGCTATCCTTACCTGGTCTGGCCTACACGTGACTCCAGACCCACGGCTATGTGGTTGTCTCGTAACTGCCCTCTGGGCAATTGGGGTGGGCAATAAATGCTGCCTGGCCAGTGACACCCTCGTCCCATGAAGGAATAAAAAAAAAATCTGCCACAATGGAGGCCAGCTCCTGATTTCCTTATATAGCCCAGGTACGTACCTCGGCTCAGCGGTGCCTCAGTTAATTGCGCACGTGCCTCAGAATCTCAGATTTAACTTCAAATTTCATTCCAAGGTGTGAACACCAAAGTCAGGGTTAATCCTTCACTGAAATCTTGAGGGGAAGCCACATCGCAGGAGGTGCTGCACCTTGGATTAAATGTTCGTGAGGCCTTGTGTGTGGGTTTCCCCTGATGTCTTACCAATAATTATCTCTTGAAAAGATTGCAAAACAAAACAATTTCCTACACTGCAACAGTGTCTACTACACTTCAAATAATATTTCATCTTCAATGCTGTTCTTTCACAGCCTTGATGCTAGTGGAAAGGGTTTAAAATGTAAATCTGTTTTTTTTTATTATTGCTCTCGTACCGAATCAGAAAAACCATTGTTGTCTTGTTACATTTCTTAGTGCCTTATCAATTTCTTATTTGAACACGTTACTAGTAATGCCATAAGCCTGTTTAAGGTCTTACACTTTATATTGTCTACAATGTGACACATCTCTAACAGTTTCTGGTAAACACCGTGATAAATCGACTGCCTTGTGTTGCTTTACAAGTTAAATGTAAGAGTATTACAAAAGTCAAAAATAACAATTTGAATCATTCAGCTATGTTATGGTATATTTTCACGGAGATTAATTTTTTTCTGTCCTGATGACTCTGAAAGAAGAGGTTTGCGTAACATAGTTGTGTGATTTCATAGCGAATCATAGAGCCCATACAGTGTGGAAACAGGCCTTTCAGCCCAACAAGTCCACACCAACTCTCAGAACATTCCACCCAGACCCATCCCCTTGTAACCTAATCTACACCTCTCTGAACGCTATGGGCAATTTAGCATGGCCAGTCCGCCTAACCCGCACGTCTTTGAACTTTGGGAGGAAACCAGACCACCTGGAGGAATCCCATGCGGAGGCAGGGAGAATGTGCAAGCTCCACACAGACAGCCGCCCAACGGTGGAATTGAACCCTGGTCCCTGGTGCTGTGATATAATGGAGACTAACTCTTGGGCTGGGGAGAAGGAGCAGGGAAATTGAGAGTAATTGGCTTTTAATTTGAAGGGGTATGATGGGGCCAAATAACATTCGCTATGTGATGAATGTGCTCAGCTAACCAGCCCTGATGCAAGTGTTGATCAACTGTTTAATCGCAGAGTTGATTGGTTGGCCAGATGTGTTATCAGTCTCGTGTCTGTGTGTCCGTTTTCCCTTTGGGAGTTACTAAACAGATTTTATAAAACCAGGATGGCTGGGAAAAACAGAACGTGAGGAATGGATTTATTTGAATTTTCAGCACTTGTGGGACATGAGGAGAGAATAGTTCATGCTAATTTGAACTCCATTCCCAAATATTTGTTTTTTTTGCTTGTACTCCCTGAGCAAGCACAGCTGATCCCCATTTACTTTCCCTCTGAGTCCTGCCTAGGCCCTACAACTTTTGAATGTCTGCAGTGCACTCTTCCAATTCTCTAATTCAGTCAGTCCACCAGCGGTGACTGTGCTTTCAGCTTCCTGGGTTGTAAGATTTTGGATTCCACCCATAAACATCATCACCTGTCTCTCTCACTCCTCCTACAAGATGCTGATTGAAATATTTTCAACCTTTTCAGAGATATAATTACACACCTACGGAGTAGGTGGGACTTGGACCCAAGCCTCCTGGTCCCTCCTAGGGACACTACCATAGAACCATGAGAGGGCCCCTTGATGGTCTTTTAAACAGAAAGTACAAGAATTAGGAACAGTGTTGGACCCTTGGCCTGCTCCACCACTTTGTAAGATAATGGCAGAACTGATTTGTGACCTTATCTCCAATTTCCTGTCTTCCCCTGACTCCCTTGTGTTCAAAATCTGTCTAACTCTGTCTTGGATATATTGTGTGACACAAACTGTACTGCTGTCTATGGAAGAGAATTCCACAGGCTGATCCTCTGAGGAAAATCTACCTCCTCATCTTGGTCCTAAATAGGACCTGCCTAATTATTATACTAATTTTTAAACCTACCTCTTCGATTTTGAGCTTGCCTTAATACAACCCTGTGTGGCCAGGAGTCCCATTTTGTTTGATAATGGTCTTGTGAAGCAAGTTGGGTCATTTTACTCTGTTAATGGTGCTATATGACTGTGTACCTTGTTAAAATACCAAAGAAAGTTATACATTTGCAAAGTTTCAACATCTCAATGACCTTTAAAATGTAAATAAAAACTGAAAGATCCAAATGAAAATCGTGGGGGCTGCTTTGCAGTAAGTTCGCTGTCTGTGAAGTGTATGAACTGTTAAAATTAAAGGCACTTACTGAGTTGCTGGTTGGATTTGAGACTGTGTGCATTACGCTTGTAGGGTAACGATTCTGTTCTCCAAGGCAGGGCTGTAGCAAAACAAAACCTGGAGAAAAATCATATTTTGATTTTTATTTTAAATTTTCCTTGACCATTTTTGATTAGTTATAAATCATATCGGATTACAGTGGTGGCAGGGTAATATAAAAGGTACGTGACTGGAGACGTTGGAGGTTGGAGAATGTGTGTGTAAACTCCAGGTCTGTGTCCAGTCACAGTTGGAGCATTATTGGACCCACGATTAAAATTCCCAACTGTCCAAATAATATTTTCAGAATGTGACTTTGCCTTTGCGTGTCTGTTCTCACTGCTTTGGTGCAGGCAGCTATACGTAGGCAACTGTGTGAAGACTGCAGAAATCAGTGGTCGCGGGTGTTGTCAAGGAGCTAAAATTGTTGTGGACAAGAGAAAAATAATTGGAGAAAGACATGAGATTGTGCCAAGCCAGTTTCTTTTTTCAGCGAACTTTGCAGATAACTCTTTAGTGCCATCTCCTGATTTGAGGCTGGATTACTGAAGCTTTACTGCAAAATGCAATTACATGGTCAGCTATGGTGTATTCTGTGCATTCATATAAATTAAATTTCAGAACTCTGGGTGAATGAGCAGTTTAGTCCCACGATTCAACTAGTTATGCAACAATTTAATGTGACATGTTGGGGATTGCGCTGTCAAAATAAGAACTTTGATTTATGTACAATGAAACCTCATCAAATTTCTGTATGTGCTGAAGTGCTTTTCAATCAATAATAGATTGACTGTACTCCAAAAACTACGGTCATAAAGTGAAAGAGCTGTCATGAGATAGCACCCTTCTTGAACTCCATATGTCCCAGATGTCTCTCTCTGCAACTAATTAAGTACTTTTTGAAGCCTAGTGCTATGGAGGATTGTCAAAACTGGTTTGTTACTTTTGAGACTGCTGTGAGCAATGTGATAATGACAGGATAATCTGATTATTTCCATGATGTTGGTGGTGGGCTGAATATTAACCAGAACACTCCCCTGCTCCCCTTCTGAATACTGCCTTGGGATCTTTTACATTTGCTCAGGAGTGTAGACAGACCCTCTTTACTGTCTTGCTTCAAACAACAGTGCTGCTGACTGTGCAGTGTTCCCTTGGTGTTGCACTGGAGTGTTTACCTTGATCGTTACCCTAAATGGCCATCTGTTGTGTAAATTAATCTATTGAACAGAAATGTTGCAAGCTCTCAAGTTCAAAATTGCACTGAAAAATTGTTTGAAATGAGTGAAAAGTCCTTTGGTTATCCAATTGGAAATTACTGTCTGTCACTCCATCAAACACTTTTTGATCATTACGCTTATATCACTAACACAACTTTCATGGAAATAAGATTTTCACCTTGTGGCCCAGCAGGAATGTTGGGAAAAGACCTGTTCCACTTCTGCCTGATGTAGATGCCTATTTTATTACAGTATGTTTCTCTCCCACATGTGTGACCGCCAGAAATCTGCCGTTTCAACTCCTCCATCATTCCTGCGTTTGCTGACCCTCATTGGCTCCCCTTCTGTCATGTCATGTCTTTCTTTAAATTCACATCTTTGTTTTCAGATCCCTTCATGGGCTCACTTGTCCCTATCTCTGTAATCTTCATCAACTGCACAGCTTTCTGAGATAATTGTTCATCTCACTTTCTGGTCCCTTGCACGTCTTAGATTTCAAGCACTCCTTGCTTGTGCCCATACCTTTAAGTACGAAAACTTGAAGCTTTGGATCTCGCTCCTTAAATTTCTGTTTTTCTCTCCTGAAAGTCCACATCTTTGATCAATCTTTAGATTCTAATTTTTTTATTTGTGTCTTGGTGTTACATCTTGTTATTATATCATTGGACATTTTACTGTATTAAAAGTGCTATGTAAATATAATTTGGTGTCAGCTGCACTTATACTTCAGCCTATCAAGGGACAATGTTTAAGAATTTGACGTGTTAATAATTTATCTTTTGTTAAATGTGTATAAAGTGGGTCAAATGGATCATTTTTGAGTCAGTAAACTGTAACTAATGGGATTCCAGAGGAGATTTAGTGCAGGGGCCTTGATTGTTTACAATATTTATTAATGACTTAAATGAAGGAACCAGATCAAATGCATATTGCTGTCTACTGCAGGACTTTGGTCAGAAATTGTTTTTTTTGTTGAATAAATGAAGATTGCATGCAGAGATAATCTCTTTTTCAATGTTAAGTTTGGGGACATAACCTCAAAAAAGAATCATGGATAACCACTTTTGTCAGACAAAAAATGATATCTGTTGTATTATCACAGCTGAGAGAGGTGTCTGTTAGGTGTTCCATACTTTGTACAATCTGCATATTCTCTGGATGACAATCGGAAAATGGAAACGTCAGGGTTTCAAGCATCTGTTTGCTTTGTAATCTGTGGATGTTATTTCTTTGCTGTAACCTGTTTTGGTAATACTGTTCACTGTGAGAGCTCAGCACCTTGGGTCAGAGTGAATATACTCAAGGTGGGGAACTGTAATTACACTGTATTTGGGCTTGGCCAAAACCTTCAAAAAACTGAAGTAAGGTAAGATCCCGAAAGAATCTATTGCCTGTTGCCCCCATGGATACTGGATGATGCATTGTATTTTTCCAGCCTTTTCTGTTTCAAGTAGATCCCTTGCCAAACAACATTCGGATTATTTTAATGTTAAGTGATGATCTTGCTGCATTGTTTTGTGCTTATCAGCAATTCTGTGAACGTCGATTGCTGTGCTAGTAGTTTGCCACTCAGACTATCTGGGGACACTTGTAGTGCAGTTTGTGGCCCTTCTTCCCCTCCCTGCGCCCGAACTCTCATGCCTAAGATCATAGAGAGCTATACAAGACCAGCCTGTCAGCGGTTGTGCTGGCTGTTCAAAAAGGCCAGTCAATTAGATCTCCACCCCTGCCCCTGCTCCTTCCCCATCGCCATGTAAATGTTGCTGTTTAAGTGACTGTCTAATTTTGAGAGCGACAGTTGTTTCTGCTTGTACGGTCCTTTAAACCCGATGCTTTCCAAATCATGACGTGACTCTGCATAAACATTTTTCTGTTTTTTTTGCTACAATTCCCAGGTGAGTGAGTGGAGAGGAGAGATTTTGTTTTCAAATAGCCATACAGCAAGAAGACTGACCCTTGGGTCCAACCAGTCCAAGCTGACCATAATCCCAAACTAAACTAGTCCCACCTGCCTGCACTTGGCCCATAATCCTCCAAACATTTCCTATTCATGAACTTATCCAGATGTCTTTTAAAAGTTGTAACTGTACCAGAATCCACCACTTTTTCTGAGAGTTCATTCCACACATGATCCACTGTGTTTCTTTTTAAAAAAAAAATTGCCCCTCATGTCCCTTTTTAAATCTTTTGTCCTTTTGTGTTTAAAAATATGGCCCATAGCCTTGAAATCCCCCACCCTAGGGAAACGACACCTGCCATTCACCGTGTTTATGCTCCTCATGATTTCATAAACCTCTATAAGGTCCGTTCCCAACCACCTACGCCCCAGTCAGACAAGTCCCACCCTCTCCTTGCAACTCCAACCCACCATTCCTGGCAGCATCCTGGTAAATCTTTTCTGAGCTTAATACCACCTTCTTCAATTTGGTTTCTTTTGAGATCGCTAAAAATTTTTAGTTGAAACACAAATGAAAGAGCCGCCTTGAATCTGGCATTTGGGATAAGATTACTGTTTACAGTGTCTTTTACTCTTTCTCCTTGCTTCACCCCAATCTACGTACACTGCTACTAAAACACTTTTCCGTGTTTCACATCTCCTTTTTCCTTGCATTCGGCCTCCTTTTAAATGTTTTGTTGGTCTGAGGATAACTTGAGCAAAGAATTGAGGAATATTGTAATGTGTTCAAACTTAAGCCCTCTTCTTTTTAAAACCCCCACAGCAAGGGAACTGAGCGTGAAATCACAGCAGGTGTCTCAGGTAGGACTTTCTATTTCTATCATTTTAGTTTGTTTGGATGAATTCTGCATATGCTATTATTGTAGAGCCACAGATTTAGTAATATGTTTCAGTGCTGAGAGATTCAATGTCTTTGTGTGTGTGTGTGTGTGTGTGTGTGTGTGTGTGTTACCCTGCTGAAATATCCGATTTCCACCCCACCTTGAAATTGTCTTTCTGAGTGTCCTCTGGCATCTCTGCGTTTTGGTGATTGAGCCTTCCACCCCTCAACCCTACGTTCAGCTAATCTTGCCCTAGACTCCCCTTCAAGGACCCTCTGTGAAACCCAGTTGCATCACTAAAGCCTGCCTTCTGACCCTCCTGTAGCCCAGCATCTGTTTTCTGAAGACACTCCTGTGAATTTTCAGGATTTCTTTTTTCCCATTCTTTAAAAGATGTTGTAAAAACCGTGTGTGCAGTCCCGTTATTACAGAAGAACAAGTTTGGAAGCACAGCTTTGTGGTGACAGATTCCTTTCTTCCATTATGTTCCTCCCCCTCACCTCTGTCCACACCAATCCAATTTGTTGGTAAGGTTAAAATTAAGGTTAGAGTGCATGTCCACTAGTTCTTGACGACTACTAAGAAGGAGGATGGTGAACTATTTGAACTGGTATGTGGCTCTTTTCAACTGTTTACCATATGGGGCCACAGGAGCAGGAGTAAGCTATTCAGAAACTTGAGTCCGTTCCACTAATCTGGATCATGGCTGATCGTCTAAATCAACACAATATTCATCTAAATATAAACTTGAAAATGTATAGTGTTTATGCAGATGGATTTCTTCATCTAGAATATGTGGCTTGTTTGCACATACTGTGGAAGAAATAAATTTAAGGGCAGATCTTCTACTTTTCAAATTTGCTTGTAAGCAAAAACTGGCTCAGTAGAAATTATTTTTTACTTCTCTGACCTTATTAGACTATCTCATCTGTCTGTGATTCTAACTCTCTCAACATCTCATTTCCTTGTTTACTGACTGCATTGACTGCCAGATGGTTTTCAGTTCTAACTGACTGAAATATAACAGTGGATGATGGAGAAGAGAAAGGTATGTATATACAAATCAAATCTATGAAGCTGAAGTCAAGGATGAGTGCATAGGTGTCTCCACACAGTACTTGAGCAGATGTGGTAAATTTTTATTTTGTTTTAACTGTGATTTAGGGAGCAGTATTTTCTATACCAAGCCCCCTCCAACTCTGAGTTAAGTTCTCTGAGTGGTGTGCCTGTGGAATTCACTACCACAGGCAACAGTCGAGGCCAGAATGTTGGGTATAGCACTTGGGTCTAAAGGGATCAAAGGATATGGGGGTTGTGGGGGGATGGTGGGGGAAAGCAGGAACAGGAAATGGCAGCGCAGGCTCGGAGGGCAACATCCAGGTAAGTGGAATGTGAGGAATTCCGGATCAGCCATGATGCTGTGGAGTAGTGGAGCAGCCTACACCTATAACTATCCCTTATGGAAGTGTGGAATGGCCTATTCCTGCTCCTGTTTTCAGAGTGCCTGATCTGATCAAACGGCAAATGTAGAAAAGTGGCAGCCTGCATCACAAGTTTTGAAACACACATGCATGGACTCCCTGCAAGATATAGAAAGATTCAGAGAGTGGCTTTTCCTAAGTTATGCGTATTTGTGTTTCAGATTTCCGAAAAGAACTCCAGCAACACTGACATGATTATATTTTAAATGGGAAGACTGCATTCATAAACCAACAGAAATCTAACATTCAGAGTTTTCAATACCATTAGTTCATGGGGATACCAATCCTAGATGGTTTCAGAAACATTTTAACTCTGTGATATCCTGTTGGTATCGTAACCCCTCCTAATAAAAACACTCCATGTCCTCCCTCCCTCCACATCGACTTTGGAAACATCTGGCGTCCAGATATCAAGTATTACGTCAAAATTGAAATCTCTTAACTTGAGGAACTGTTGAAGAGCATACTCGATGAAGTTGCTGACTTGCTCGCTGAGCCCTGGCTTGTTTTTGTTCAGATGTTTCATTACCATGCTAGAGCTTCCAATGATGCGATGTTATTCTGCTCCACTTGGAATTTATACTGTCCGTTCCGTTATGGTGAGTACTGTCATTTCCGGTTTTGATCTGTACGGGTTTGTATATGGGGTCCAATTCTGTAGGCCTGATTGAAGTTTGGGTGGAGAACCATGCCTCTAGGAGTTCCCTTGCAAGCCTGTGTTTGGCTTGGGCTACTGTGGTTCCTTTGTCCCAGTTGTCTGTTATGTAGGCATCTGTGGATGAAGTTGCAGGGATATCGGTTTAGGTGAAGATCTTGTTTAAATGCTCTTCCTGATAAGAGGAGGAGGACACAATACACCGTAACACACTGGCCACATCGTCCTACATCAGCCACACATTGGAACTGACAACAAGGCTCCTAACATCACTAGGAATCATGGTGGCCCATAAGCACGCAGCCACTCTACGACAGACACTTGCAAGGATTAAAGATCCCATTCCCGCAGCATGCAGAGCCAACGCGGTTTACAAAATACCATGCAATGACTGCCACAAACATTACATCAGACTGACAGGAAGGAAACTTGCCATCAGAATACATGGAAATCAGCTAGCAGCAAAACGGCACGACACACTCTCCTTAATATCTGTACATTCAGGCAATGAAGGCCATCAATTTAACTGGGACAAAGTAACCATCGTAGCCCAAGCCGAGCATGGACTCAAATGGGAATTCCTCAGGGCATGGTTCTCCACTCATACTTCGATCAAACATATAGAATTGGAGAGAAATAATAGCAACTGCAGATGGTGGAGAATCTGAAGTAACAAGGTGTGGAGCTGGATGAACACGGCAGGCCAAGCAGCATCATAGGAGCAGGAAGGCTGATGTTTCGGGTCTAGGCCCTTCATCAGAAATGGGGGAGGGGTAGGGGAAGGGGCTTCTGAAATAAATAGGGAGAGACGGAGAGGTGGATTGAAGCTGGGTAGAGGAGAAGATAGGTGGAGAGGAGACAAACAGGTCAAAGAGGTGGGGAAGGAGCCAGTAAAGGTGTGTGTAGGTGGGGAGGTAGGGAGGAGATAGGTCAGTCCAGGGAGGATGGACAGGTCAAGGGGGTGAGATGCGGTTAGTAGGTAGGAAATGGGGGTGCGGCTTGAGGTGGGAGGACGGGATAGGTGAGAGGAAGCACAGGTTAAGGAGGCAGGGGTGAGCTGGGCTGGTTTTGGGATGCAGTAGAGGGAGGGGAGATTTTGAGGCTTGTGAAATCCACATTGATACCATTGGGCTGCAAGGTTCCCAGGTGGAATATGAGCTGCTGTTCCTGCAACCTTCAGGTGGCATCGTTCTGGCACTGCAGGAGGCCCAGGGTGGACATGTCGTCTGAGGAATGGGAGGGGGAGTTGAAATGGTTCGCGACTGGTGCAGTTGTTAAGAATTGGCCCAATATACAAACCTGTAGAGATGAAAATCGGAAATGACAGTACTCAACGTAACAGACCGGACTGTATCAGTTCCAAGCGGAGTGGAATAACATCTCTTCGTTGGAGGCTCCATTAATGATGCCACCTAGCATGGTGACGAAATGTCTGAATGAACACAAGCCAGCTCGGCGAGCAAGTCAACAACCTCACCCACAACCCGAGCTACAGATTTTTGCCAAAGCTTTGAGCGTGCTCAACGAAGTATGTGTCTACATTAATGAAACGATACCTATGGACAAAGTTATCCATCGCAGATAATCCACTTTACTTCTGGTGGTTGCCATGCAACCACGTCATAAATATTAAAGTATCTAATCCTATTACTTTCCTGTTTGCAAAGCTGTAAGGATGAAGCCGGGGAAAGACCGCACTAAATGCCATCTGACTGTCCCTGATGTTGGGCTCCTCCTTATTCAGTGTTGATAAGTCACTGCAAACTGGTTTGACACTTGTTTGGTCTGTGATTAGAAAATTTAGTATTTAATCAAGGTGGATTTTGTTCTATCCCTTAAACATGAAGTTATTTTTTCATTGGTATCTATGCAGGCTTCTGAACTGTCACAGAAAATAGATCAAAGGCATTTTCAAACTGAAACACAGACAGCACCGAATCAGAAGGAGCAGCGCATTGTAAAGGTATTAGTGTAGTGCACTGTCTAAAGAGCTTTAAACAGCTACTGTTCATTTTTAATCTCTTGCCCCTCAGAATTATTTGGCTTATTACAGCCCTTGGATGTTTATCAGAAATGAACAAAAATGTTGAAATTTGTGAAACGACATGACAAGCAAAATGCTGCAGAAGTTGTAAATCTGAAATTAAAACCATGCTAGAAATACTCAGGTCAGGCAGCGTCTTTGGAGAGAGAAACAGAGTGAACATAAAACAAATCAACACCAGTCTATGCTTCAGAATGTAATGACATTTTTTTCGTTACCCACATGAGAGAGTAGACAGGGCCTAAGTCTGAAAGGCTCATGTGAAATGCACACTGATGTCTTGACTTTGGATTTTGTGCTCAAGTCCCTATGATAAGGGTTTGAAGTCAACTCTCTGACTGATGTAGGAGTGTTACCAACTGAGCCACGGTTAATGTCGAAAGAGAATACGGATGTAGTGTGATAGTGATGGAAAATCCCAAATGCTTGCTGCCACACTTGACATGTAGACCTCGCTGCATTTGAATGAGGATTGAGAATATTTATCTTGATAATAACACTGGGGAAGGGTGGATTTTCAAAATGACTGATTGCTGAGTTGACAATGATAGAATGAGAACGGTTTCTTTCTGTTCTCGATCATTCAGCCCAATATGTCATTGCTAGCTGTTTGACTCAGCAGTTTGAGAGTTCTGCTTCCTGTTCTTTCTCCATAACATAACCTTCATCCTTCAAATTATTCAAACCCATTTTGAAAGTTGCTATTGAAGCTGCTTCCAAGACCCAGATCATACCAACTCACTATTAAGAAATCACTCCACCTCCCTTCTAGCTCCGTGATGCTTTTTGCATTCTATCTGAGTTCACTAGTTGCTGAAATTTTTGCCACGGGAGTCAGTTTCCCACCATCTTACCTCAGTCAATGTTCCCTTCGATTTTGACCACCTCTCAAACCCCCTATTGACCATTCTCTGTTCTAAGGAGGATGGTTATGTATTATGCAAATCATTCACTGGCAATGAGCATTCTGACAAAGCCAAATTTTAGTTTAATTCTGAATCTTAATCCTTTGCCCAGTTTCTTTTAGCCCCGTGACTATTTCTGAGGCTTAGTGTACATGACAAACATTTTGAGCAGAGATTCAGCCAGCATCAATGCAAAGTGTAAAATTTTAAAAAGTAACAATTACGCAGAAGTCTTTGTAAAAATAATAGCACCTTCAGAGGCTTGAATTTGTCCAGAACTTCTGTCAGAGGCTGGTGTATTTTTATATGAAATATGTTACAACTATGACTAGTTTTTGAGTGCGAGTGTATAAATATACTTTTCTAAATTCTATTTGCAGCTTGTGCACTACTTGCTCATTAATTCAGATTTAAAAGTACTAACTTGGCTATTGTCCCTTGGGTTTATAAGAAATTAAAAATTGCACAAGGTCACGTTGTAAGTGTAGGGAGAGTAAATTAGAATCTGATGACTGAAAACTCAATTCTTATTCCTGTTTCTCATGTTGTACCTGTTTTGAAGAGAATTATGCCAGACATGTTCTGATCTTTGAGCCAGAAAATTGCAGTTTCCTTGACCCGTTCTAGAGACACAAGTACAATGTAGTCTGACACTCCCATTGTCTTGTTGAGGGTGTGCTGCGCAGTTGTCTGTGCTGTTTTTTAAATGAGTTATGTGTGCAATCTGCACCCTGCAGTGTAAGTGATTCAAAACTACTGTTTTGGAAAGAGGTATGGTGATTTATTCCCTGGTACCCTCAACAGTGTTTCATCGTTCAGTAAGTCTTTTTAGATGTTAGTCATCATTTAGTTATTGTATTGTGGGAGCTTGTTTACTGTTTCGTTGTCCCCAGTTCAAACATTACAATTTTGCAATCAATGTAGTACTTTTAAAAATGTAGTCACTGTTCCAATGCAAGAAATGTGACAACTGGTTTGAATACAGCAAGCTCCCACAAATGGCAACAAGTTAGTGATCGAATTGCTGTTGATGTTGACTGAAGGGTGACTATTGCCCAAGGTCACAGGGAAATCTCATCTAATTAGTGTCATCCATTGCTAAGCATCAGTGGCAAGGCCAGCATTTGCTGCCCATTGCTAATGTTTACTTTTGAGGAGCTGATGCTTTGGGATCTTCTGCATCCACTTGGACAGAGAGACAGGATTTAACATCACATAATTTCCTGTTGTGAAACTGAACCACTTCACATTTTTCAGGCAGTAGGTGGAGGTTTTGAGTTTTGAGTTTTTAGATTAGATTCCCTACAGTGTGGAAACAAGCCCTTCGGCACAACAAGTCCACACTGCCCCTTGGAGCATCCCACCCAGACCCATCCCCCAATAACCACACACCCTTGAACACTATGGGCAATTTCTCATGGCCGATCCACCTAGTCTGCACATCTTTGGACTGTCGGAGGAAACCGGAGCACCCAGAGGAAACCCACACAGACGTGGGGAGAATGTACAAACTCCACACAGACAGTTGCCCGAGGCTGGAATCAAACCTAGGTCCCTGGTACTGTGAGGCTGCAGTGCTAACCACTGACCCGCCATGCCACACATCTAATTTTATTCTTAATGAAAACCAAAAGAACTGCAGATGCTGTAAATCGGAGCCAAAAATAGAAATTGCTAGAAAAGCTGCGCATGTCTGCCAGCATGTGTGGAGAGAAATCAGAGTTAATGTTTCAGGCCGAGTGATCCTTCCTCAGAACTAATCTTCTTTTGCTTTAAGAAAAGAAAAGTTCAGAATAAAATGTTTAATTTCCTTTTCTAATCATATGTCTAGGAGCTTCAGATTGAAAATGAGGACCTCAAAGGCAAGTTGAAAAAGCATCAACAAGATCAGAGGCTGCTTCTAGAGAGACTGAGTGGACTTCAGAAGCAACTGAATCAGGTACAGCAACCACCTGAATAGAGCAACCACCTTTTTACATAGTAAAATATCCAAGGCGTTTCATGAGCAATTATAAAGTGAGACAGATGGGAGAATATTAGAACAGGTAAGCAAAGGTTTGGTTAGAAGTAGGTTTTAAGAAATGCCCTGAAGGAGGCAAAAGAGGCATAATATCTCCAGAGGTCAGGGCCGAGGTGGTTCACAGTACGGTGGAGTGTTAATGTGGAGAATGAATGAGATCCTGGAACTGGACGAATAGCCAAGGTCTTTTCCCAGGGTAGGGGAGTCCGAAACTAGAGGCCATAGGTTTAACATGAGAGGGGAACAATTTTAAGAAGGACCTGAGGGACAGCTTTTTCATGCAGAGTGTGGTCTGTGTATGGCATGTGCTGTCAGAGGAAGTGACGGAGTTGGGTACAATTACAACATTTTAAAAGGCATCTGGATGGGTATTTGAATAGGAAGGGTTTAAGGGGCTATGGGCCAAATGCTGGCAAATGGGATTGGATTAATTTAGGATGTTTGGTTGGTGTGGAGGAGTTGGACTGAAGGGCCTGTTTCCATGCTGTGCAACTCTGACTGTATGAATGAGGAGATTTCCAAAGATTGTAGGGCTGGGGCAGATTAAAGAACTGGTACAGGGGTGGTGTCACTGAGATGGTTTGAATCTTTAAAGTCATGCAGTTAGGGGGTAGAGGAAGTGAAGGGAGAATGTAATTTGGTGCGAGATTAGATGTGTGCAGCAGAATCTTGTCCAATCGGATTCAGCTTGCCCAAGTGCACAGAGTAATGAGGCTGAATTGAATAAGTGAAACGTGTTATTTCAGTGTTGAGCATTTGGGTGAAGGAAGTTTCAGCTTTGCTTTAGATGCTGAATCTAACCCATTTGCATGCCTGTTTGTTGCCTCATCGTTGATGACCAGGACTTGGGAAGAGGGGGACTGTGTTTCAAAGTTTGTAGCCACACAAGTAGCAGGTTTTGGGATGCCGTAGACTGATGAAGTGAAAAGACACCTGACAGATGAAAGTTAATGCACAGTTATGCATTTTGAGAAAAATGGATGCGGAGAGCAGTGCAGATAGAAATTGGTAAAAGATCAGAAGGATGATGAGACTTAGTGATGAGTTGAAATACTCTGCCTGGAAGGGTGGTGGGTATGTAGTCACTTTTGAGGCAATTTGACATGTAGGTACAGAGCTCTAGGGAAAGTGGAGGTGAATAGGATGAATTGGACAGCTCTTGCTAAGAGCTGGCACAAGTATGATGAAATGAATGGCCTCTGCCTGTGCTGCAAGATTCCAATCTAGCAGCCAAAATAGGGAGCTTGTGTAATGAAATACTGTAAGATTTTGGGGTTCGGCACCCACAGATACCGAAGATGAACGGTTGACTGTAAAAAATTTTAAGGAAGTTTACTAAGAATAAATATATGCTATACATTTAAGATATGATACATTAGTGAAATATACAGGAAAAGCATCTAATCTGTGACAGTTTTGAGCGATACAGTGATGTCAGAAAACAACCGAGCTGTGGGCACAGAGTATGTTGAGCTCAGTATCCTGCTCTCTCGCAGAAAAGATAGGGAACTCCCCACTCTCCCCGCCACCTTGCGTCTTACCTGTTGCATCTTCCCTCTGAAGAAAACAGCTACCCAGAAAGTGCTGCCCTGTGTCTCCAGACACTTAAATCACCAACCCCTTGAAATAAAGTAAATTGTCAGCCGATTGTTGGAACCTTTTTAACCAATGAGCTCAGAACTGTACCAAAGAAGTCAAGATGGTGAGCTTTTTGGCTCCCATCCAACTGAGGGTCATGTTCCCATTCCTTACCAGGCACTTGAATAGGTTCAAGGGTCTACAGGACACCATTGTACACTCTTAGTAGTGTCAATATGGAATGTTGAGTCCTGATGTTTCTAAGAATGATGAGTTGAGATGCACTGCCTGCAAGCGTACTTCCAGAGAGAGTATGGTTTCTCTGTTGAGCTGGCCTTGTGCTATGTCTATCAATTCTTGTTGAGCATTTCTGAATTTACTTTAGAGAAATATAATTTATTAAAGGTCTAATTTATTAGAATGCTATCCATGCAGTGCACTGAAATTTATTTTCTAGTATTTATTCTATAAGTGTATTAGCTGCTGTCTCAAGGCTATACTAATATATCATACTAAACATTTTTTTTCCTGGCTTTAAGCTCCCAGAATTTGAAGTGAATCTTGAGGCAGGTGATTCAAACATATTACAACTGTTTGATCGCTTTGAGGAAAACGTAAATATTTGCATAAAGCTACCACTTCTGCTCATGTTTACATCTTTTATATAGATTCTTTCAAATTGACCCTATTTTTAATAACCTTTGTCCTGTGTCTGATTTCCACTTTGAAATATGTAATGTTGTACTTATTGCTGTTTTTAAGAAAAGTTTGTTAATTCAATATTCATTCTTTCTCATTAAATAATTACATCTGTTATTTGCTAGAAAGTAGTTTCTCCCTCCTTCCCTATCCCTCCATCTACCATCACCACCACCTGACTTCCACCTCTTACTGAACTGCTGAGTTGCATTGGTAAATCTGATCCCTTAAACTATACATATTTTTGATAAATTAGCAAAGCCATTTGAAAAAGTTATTAATTATTTAGCAACTGCCTTTTAACAGAAACTGCAATGCTGGTTTTAGATTTTAAAAACATACCCAAAGTTGCACAACAGTGAGCAGTTATGTTATAATTCCAAATTAGTCATATTGGTGTCTGACTCTATGCCATAATTTTATGCATCATTTTGGAGCTTTGTGGCTTATTTGTTTGATTTTCCTGATAACATGATAATTTTTACACTGAAGATAAACAATTGTTAAATGGCTTATTTCCTCATCTGTGGAGTTTGTGTGAATATGTGTCTCAGTTAATGTGTGCCTTTCACCGTTTTCGATATTGGAGTCATTCTTCCTCCCTGCTCCTTCTATAGACCATCCTACAAACTTAACTCCTTGCTTCTGTCCTACTTTGGAGATTGAGCTTTCTTTGCGTCATGTTCTACTTCAGCTTAATTCTTTTCCATGACTTAAACTGTGGATCTTCTCTTTGTCTTCCAGTTTTTCTTTACTCTGATCTGCTGACTTGTTAAAAACTTGCATCTTGGCATCTGCTAGCCACAATTTGTTGACCCACCTTGACTTTTTTTTTTTCTTGAACTCTTTCCAGCTTTGCTGGTGCCATCAATAAGAGCCTGGGATCTTAACTGAAGGTATATTAGTCGTTTAGAAAGAAAATCCCAAAGTTAACTGGAATCAGTGTTACAGAGTATTGCTGTGAGGGACTAGAGATGAAGATGTGGCCAAAGTGAAGTGTGTGTTCCACTTGATAATCAATTTTGTTATTCCTGTTATATAGGAGTGCAAGGCAGTGGGAGATCTTCAAAGTGAGGTATGTTTTATTTAAAAGAAGTCGTAACTGAAAAATCAACTGTTCTTCATGCACGTCTTTCTTCTACATTTAGTTCAGACTCAGTGGTTTTTCTCCCAAGCTGAAATTTTTGGAATTATTGAATTCTTCGCCTCTTTCTAACTTCCTACAGTCATCAGATGTTATAAATCTGATTATAATGGTGGGCTTACATCTATCTCGTCTCTTCTGTATACCTTCATGCTGTCTCCACCTCTCAACCACAATAAGGATGGGCTTTAAGATTGTACTCTGATCCTTCTAGCTTTTCTCAATTCTCACACACACCTGTGTCACCTTCTGAGCGAGGTGGAAAATTTTGTGTTGGTTCCTTTTTCACGATCTTTGTAAGCATCAAATAGATATTAGCCATCAAACGCATGCAAATCCAACTCTGAATGAAATTATAATTTCAGGAAGTTTCTGTAAACTTTACATTATTGCCTGTTGAACCTGTGATGCAGAAGGAGGCTATGGGATGTCAATTTATTTACTTTCTGAAAGCATAACCCTATCATGAATTTTTATTTGCAACGATCACTCCTAATAGATAATTACATGACAATTGCAAGTGAGGGAGATGATTTAGCCTGTTAGGATTAATCTGGTTGGATGACCGACCTGAGAGTTTGTTCCTGTATAGGTCACTGACCGAAGAAGTGCTTCCTTATACTTAACAGTCAAAATTTTCTTGCAACTAATCTGAACTGGTATCCCCTTGTTCTACTCTTCCAATTTAACTTAGAATCTTTTCTGGAATAATCTCCAGCTATGTTTTATCCTGTAATCTTGCTCCGATGTGGCTTGGAGATACAATAGCAGAAATGACTGGAAAAGCTCAGCAGGTCTGATGGCACCTTTTGGAGAGAAATCATAGATAACGTTTCAAGTCCAGTGACCCTTCCTCAGAACTTGCCTGGGTCACTGGACCTGAGACGTTATCTCTGATTTCTCTCCAAAGGTGCCACCAGACTTGCTGAGCTTTTCCAGCAATTTCTATCTTTGTTTATAATTTCTAGCGTCCGCAGTTTGTTCTCTTTTTATTGTGTCTTTGAGGTGCTGATTTGTCCACGTACTCTTTTATAGCTCAAGCCTTTGGGCAAAATTAAAGATCCCAGTCTTTTGCTATTCTATTTACTAATGCTTTAAAGTGATCTTTGTATTGAATTGAAACATCACTTTATCAGATTTTTACATGCTAGAGCACTTTGTAGATGAAATGACTTGTGTGTAGGCCAAACCATTCAGCATGCTGCAACTTTCAAGATTTTACTGTATTTCACCGAGTTCATACTTGTGCTTTTCTCCAATCCCATTCTGTCAAAGAAATGATTGAATTTATTTGATAGGAATTCACTTACTGAACCTTCATTGTTAGTCACAATATTTCTGTGTTGAGATGAGAAATGTCCTTCATACATTTTGATTTGGTTCTTTCTGAATGCCTAATCTTCCTTGTTGCAGGGTATGGCTATTTCTTAAATAAATTCAACATTTTTGTAACTAATCAGCTCTGGAACCTCTCCTGGATCTTCTTCCACCTCTGTACAAATAAATACTTGACATTGATCATAAATCTGCTCTTTGTTAAACACCTTGCTGGCTTACTGGGAGTCTGCTGATAGCCCTACAGGTTGAGTTGCTCCTGGTCTTTTCTGTCTCTTGAATTTTTAGCCTGACAATAGAAGACATGATGTCATTGCTGATTTTTCTGTGGCACAATCTTAACATACAGTTTAACGCTGACTGATGATTTGATGAGTTAATATTTTTCTTTCACTCTTCGTCTGGTGGCAGGAAACTAGAATGGGGTAAAGCCTTACAGTTTGAACAATGCTGATGGGTGATGTCCTGAATCACTTGGTCATACACAGCCCGGTGGAAATCTAGGATGCTTTCCCCCGCCTTCCCTATCCCTAACCCATGTGTTTTAAAAACTTATTGAGGGTTGGGGGGGGGGGGGGGGCGGCGGTCGGGAAGAGAGAGAGATTAGTATGTTCCGAGCTGAATCATTGCTGCTAAACCAAGATATTCAGTTGGAATAAAAGGGACAGAATGGCCTCCTCATGTCTGTTTGCCCCTAACATGGGTTAGGTGATCAGTTTACAGTCTGGATGTGATTATGTATTTTTATACCTTCTGCGTGGGGGCAAGTTGCTTGATTGGAGTTTTACTTGTTAAATCCAAATGGTACTGGGAACAAGGAGTGATTAATGCTTCTGTACGGTGTTTAATCTTTCAGAGACAGCAGCTGAAAAACCTTTTGCTGGCACGAGACCGAGAACAGGAAGACAATATGAAGGTACTCGAGAGCCTGAGAGCCAAGCTTCGAACATATGAGGTACATGGATGACTTCTGCATGAATACATGACATGTATGCTTGCATGTTAAAGTAATCGCCGTTGTGATTCAAACCCATTGCTTTATTCATCATTGCTATTAAGTCCTGTACCCCATTCAGTCCAATCATCAGTTGTCTTGCATTGCAAAGCTGACACTCCAGTACATTGTTGACTGGCACTGGCCATCTTGGGGGCAAGGCGTTTGACCAAAGTGCTATCAGTCCTCGCAGCTGGATGTTACCCTATAGTAATCTGAAAGAAGAGCACAAAAATTCTCACTCGTGATGAGCGCAAAAACATAATCCTCAACCATCATCACTAAACCAGATTATTACCATTGCAGTCTGTCGGAGCTTGCTGTGTGCAAAGTGACCATTGTGTTTCTCACATAACGATGGTATTTGCACCTCAAAAGTACTTGACTGTTTTGGAGACACTTTTGAAAACTCCCAAGGATGCAAAGGATACTATATAAATGCAAGAGCGTTCTCCTCTCATTACAGTTTCTCAGGATATCTCTCCAACTCGTGTTTTGTTGCCAGCACTGCACATTTTAATGAATCCTGTTCCAAATTAGATTTTGAAGTATTGTGTGTCGACAGAGGCCAGTTACTTTATCAGCTGTTCCCTTTCTCAGTGAGCAGCTGGTTGGAGAGACTGAAGGATGTCTTCGACTTGTTAATTTTGCTTGTCCAGATGCTTTGCTTCTCTTTAGCTGTGGTTATGCAGTAAGTTGTTCAGATTTGGTTGATAATTTGACTGTTTATAACACTGTTGGTGGCTGGTGCTCATGTTTTTGAATACATCCTATTGTAATGTTTTGAAATTGCTACACAAGATTTTGAGAGCTCACTTTGCTCTGTTGCATTCCTGCCCACCTCGTAGCCCTAACCCTGCCAAGAATAAAAAGATTGTGGTATTTTTCACCAGCTAGAGTTTGTAGAAACATATTTGAGACTTCCCATCTGATTGTCATTGTGGAGGATTTCCTGCCCCTGACATGGTCTGCCTGTGTCTCATACTTTCCCAGGAAAGTATAAAACAGTCCAAAGTCAGGCTGTAGCACTCTGAATGTCTACGGTGGCCGCATGTCTCTTAATTCCAGCTTCAAAGTCAGAGTTTCCTCACTCCCTTTTACACCAGCTATTTTCCCCTCTACTTCCTTCACTTTTATTTTGTGTGCTAGTTGTTCCAAATGAATCAGCCAGGTTTATGTTTAAAACAAAAATCACGAGCTTCTTGAACCACTGTAGCCCACATGCTGTTGGTAGATTCACGGAGCTGTTCAGGAAAGCGTTCCAGACTTCTGACCCAAGGACAGTGAAGGGACAGCGATATACTTCCAAGTCAGGATGACAAGTGGCTTGGATGCGTACTTGCTGATTGTGGTGTTTCCACGTATCTGCAGTACTTCACAGAATCTCAGAAATGTTAAGCTGGAGAAGGTGGTCTAATGCTGCTGTGTTGCATTTCATCACATTAAAGTTGTTATATGAACTTGAGTTGTTCTTGTTCAACTTGAGTTGAAATATAATTATTAATGAAACCTTGTGTTTTAATTAATGTAGAGTGGGCACTTCTATGAGCAGATGACTGCGGGCATCCCAATGGTAAAGGGTAAGATTGAACCTTTTTTAAGAGCTATAAATCATTACTTTTTAAAAATTTTGATGGGCTCGAAACTTTTGAATTTGGAATAGTGAGCAAAGAAATGTTGAATTGGATGACAATTACTGTGACGTAGATAAATCTACCATGATTAACCTGAAATTATTTGCATATCTGATTTGGTTTAGCTAAGGTATTATTACTTGGCATGTAAATCTGAATTATTTTTATTGCTTTTTAAATTCCACTCTTTGCCATGGTGGGGACCAAATCCATGACCCAACAGCTGCAGCTGAGGGTTCTGGATTACTAATTCAGAGACATTACCACTATGACAAGGTAGACCTGCATTATTGGGGATTAATTCTGTTGATTATAAATATTGAGCGAGCAGTGTTAATATTTCTTCTCATTCCTGAACGGTGGTTTATTTTGCTACTTGTCCATAGATTGTAACCTTGCCCTTACTTGGGTTACTGAGAGTTAATCAAAAAAAACTAAGGCAACTTGAAAGCAAAGCAAAGTTTCTCATTGCTGTCTGAGAGTGATTTAATGCAGTTAATTTTTTTTGTTGATACGTTCAGTGTTACTACTACTTGCCCCATGTGAAGTACAGAGATGTGAATGAACCAAAACAATGACAGTGGTCGTAGAAGGTATTTAAATGTCTTTGATCTGTCCAAATCCTGAAAGGATATTAATACTTTCAAACCTTCTACCACAGAGCACATCAACAATTTGTTTGTGCCATTAGTGATATGGTGTCAATAAAAAATGGTTTTTGGCAATTATCAAAGGATTAAGGATGATTAATATCATGGAATCGAGAATTTTCTCCCATTTAGATATCAGTTGTGCACATTGAACACTTGCTGAATGGGAAAGTGGTAATGTCACTGGCCTAGTAATGATTAATGTTCTGGAGACATGGGTTTGAATCCCACTACGGCAGATGCTGATTTTATTTTTTTAAATCTTGGAATTTAAAAATTGGCCCAATGCCAACCACGTAACCACTGCTAATTGTTGTAAAATAACCCACCTTGTTCACTGATGCCCATTAGGGAAGAAAATCTTCTGCCTTTATCCATTCTGTCCAACACATTCCAGACTCTCGGCAATGTGGTTGACTCTTAACTGCCCTCTGAGCAATTAGGAGTGGGGAGTAAGTGCTGGCCTTTTTAGTGATGCCCATGGGTTGTGAGATGCATTTAAATTCCCACCTCAAAATGCAACTTCTAACTGCAACTAGGTTCCTCTTTACTTTTAACTTTTAAATATTCACACTGACCTCCTCTGGTGCTGTGTTATTCATTCAGCTCAACAAATCTGCATTCACTCCATAAATCAGTGAGACGTTAACCTCCATTCTCTTCTTGATATCCTGGTATTTCTACAAATATTTATTGAAGTATCATTTAAAATGTCCAGCAACTGCATTTCAAATTTTAGTCACTAGGGGTGAGGGATAAAGAAAGCAAATTTCTGTATTATTTCCTCTGTTGTTTCCAGTTGTGATTAAATCTGTGCTGTCTGGCTCATTGAATTTTGTTTGTAATATTCCTGTAAAATGCTTTTACTCCTTTTGTCGTGTAAAAGGCACTGTGTGAATACATATCCCTTTAAAGCCAGCAGACTGTGTACGCTTTAATTTCCGAAAACTGCATTTAGTTTGAATCCAGATTCCAAATAGAATTTGACTTAATCAGAATTAATTTGTTGCCTGATACCAAAAGAAATGAAGACGAACTCTTAACAAAGATGTGTTATGAATTCTGAGAATTCCTTGTCGCCTAATGAAATATAGTGCAAATGTTGCTGCTTCCTCCTGGTAAAAGATTACTGTTTAATTATGGGTGTACTTTGTTTGTTGCACATGATGCAATGCAACAGTCCATGTAATTAGCTGAATGTTCTGGAGGGGATGGAGTTAATTAAGAAAATGGTTATATGCTTGCAATATTTAGATTGAATGATTATTTTATGTTTCATTTCTTCATAGTGAAAGAAGAAATGGCTGCAAAGCAGGCTAATTTTCCTGTCACAGAATCACAGGTAATTTTTTTTTGACATGCTAATGTGAAGGGTTTAAGGAATGTAGTAAAGATTTAGTGTTGTAACTGCCTGAAAAAATGTTCTGTTTCTATGGAGAACAAAGAAAATGAGTTTCTGATTTGGTGAGAGTAGTCTTGAAGGATTTCAGTGTATACATTGGTTAACTATCAATAATGAAGATGATCAATGGTCACTTGATGAATTTAATATCTCGTGCTCCTGGGTAAGCTAAAGGCAGAGTGGCAGCAATCAGACTTAGGGGTTTCTGGACGAGCTGAGATCCGATGGGAGACCCAAGGGGAAGGAAAGTTTTTTTAGAAGTTCTGCAAATTAAAACATGATTGGGTCAGTTTTCAAGGATGTGGTCAATACTGCTACATAAATACATTGAAAGCAAAAATAAGTTGTTTGTAATTGTCCATAATTTATTTTAATTTGTTTTACAGTTTCTTTTCAAGTCTCCCACAAGTGAAATTGGTCTTCTTGAAACAATGTGGGGGGTAATGGGATGATGTGGGAGACAGTGCCCTAGAAGGGGAGTTGGGTGCTGACCCTGGGTCTGTCCCTGTTACCAAGCTCCCCCTCACTGCTTGCTTCTTGAAGGTTCAGGGTGACGAGGCATATGGCAGAAACCTCTTTTCCCTCTGCCTTGCCCCTTGGTCTCCACTCCATCTCCCCTCTTACTCCCAGTCTCCTTCCCAAACTCCATCCTCATCCCCTGAACCTTTGGAAATGTGTGCACCTTCCCAGGACAGGGCCCACTGACAACCAAATATTATAGCTGCATGTGTTCAGACAATGCATGCACCTACACACCAACCTTTTGTGAAGTCGTCAACACGTGCTGTGCAGGTATCACTGAGTGCTGAATGTGATGACATCAGCTCATGTGCATCCTCACGTGGTGATGTCAGCAATATGGGTGCTAGCTGTGACCAGCTGGTGTCGCTGTCTGTGAGCGCATGTGCTTGCGGCCATTTTGGTGTTGGGAATAACTCCTTGAACTGAGGGCTGTGGAGAGTCAGTCGCATTACTACAGGTCTGGAGTCACGTTTAGGCCAGGCAGTGTAAGGATGGCAGATTTTCTTCCCTAAAGTGCATTATGGAGACAGGAGGGTTCTTGATGTCAGTCAGTGATGGGTTTTGATTGCCATTACTGAGACTGGCTTTTGATTCCAAATTTATTGACCAAGTTTAAGTTTGATCAGCTGTCATGGTGGGATTTGAACACACGCCCTAGAGCTTGAATCTGGGCCTCTAAATTAATTGCCCAGAGAGACTGACTAAGCCATCACTTCTCCCTGGGTTCATAGAACAGTTAATCACTTCCAATCTTGCTTTATTTGCGCTCCTTAGAGTATGCAAACATTTACACTTCAGCCTGGCGAAATAATTAGAAGATTGAATCAATTCCAAGTGATTAGGTTGATGTTTGTAAATTTGCTTCTTAATCTGAATTGGAGCAGCCTATGAGGTTAAATTTATGTGCAGTACATATCGCTTTGTTCACTGTGAGGGTGGTTTCCACTCTGGAGAGGTTTCCTCTCTTCTTGTAAAGGTCTGAAAACAGAATAAAGATGAGCTGAAGCTGATCTCAAAAACCAATCAAGAGTAAGATATTAACAGCCTCACTTATTGATGCTGAAGTTCTAGTCAATACTAATGCTGAATAATATCCTAATAAAGCTTAATCTACTGTTGTCTGATGTTTCTTGTGAGGCTAGAACTACTACTAAGATATTTCTTTCCAACATGTGCCTTGCAAAAGCACAATCAAAAACTCATTTTGTTTAAGGATGGTAGGGACAACAAACTTTTCTGACCATCTCCTTTGAATCAATATTCTTTACTTCGTTATAAACGCTACTTGAACCAATTCACTTTAGTAGTTTTCTTATTTTAAAAAAGTATTTATTGCCTTTTTAGTTAGGAAATAGCAATTTCAACAATTTTCAATGTAATCATACTAACTTCTGTGTTTTTTGCCATCAGTTGGTTGAAGTTTTTGTTGCTTTGTGAACAATTTCCTGATTGTTATTTTTTTTTCAATTGTTAAGGCACATTTACCTTTTCACAAAAGCAGTGAGCAATATGTGGGGGCACATGTGGAGGCTCCTTGGATAAGTTGCATGTTTTCACCACAAAGTGCATGCTGTCAATTAAACATTTTGAGGGCTTTATAACAGCCCGGAAGATTGGCTATGGGCAGTGATTATAAAATGTGAAAAGTTTTTTGTTCTAAAGGAGGTTCTTAAAATCTGAAGAAATGACTGAAAGATCATGAACTTGCTTATTAGAAAGCAATTAATATGAAACAGGCATACAATAAAAAAGGACAGGCTGGTTACCATTTCAGCAGGCACTATCTTACAAAAATGATTCCAAGGAAGAGGACCGTTAGTTATGAGGAAAGATCGAAGAAATTGGAACTTTTCTTCTTGGAGAGAAGAATGCTAAAAGTAGCTGTAATAATCTTTTCAAAATCATGTGAGGTGTTGTTCGGGAAAAACTCTTCCCAAATGTGAAAGAATACAGAATGAGAGGACACAGAATTAAAATGATTTGCAAACACAGGGTATGTGGTGTAAGCTTAAAAAGGTTTGGAGTGCACTGCCTGGAGGTGTGTTAGAGGTTCATGTGAGTCAGTTGAGAGAGCATTGGATGATGATTTGAATAGAAACAAGTGTAAGAGTAAGGAATGAGGCAGGAGAATCGTATCAAATTTGTAATGCTCATTGATAAATGCAGGTACAGTTATAACATGTAAAAGACATTTGGACATCTACCTGAACAGGAAAGGTTAGAGGGATATGGGCCAAACTTTAGCAAATGGGACTGGTTTAATTTGGGGAAACATGGTCGACTTGGACAAGTTGGACTGAAAGTTCTGTCTCTTGGACTCTATGACAGCCAGTGCTACTGTGAAGGGCTGAATGGCCCCCATTTTGCATCATAACACTCTTTTTAATTTAGTGAATAGTACTCGATGACTAAATGGTTATTGCAGATGGTGGTGCAGAAGACAAGAAGTACCTGCGAGAGTGGAGTCTGAGGGATAGAAATTAGGTTTGGGTGCTGGGGTGTTTATTGGAAGTTGATGCCCAAATAGGTTGTAAAATATTCTAATTTTATTAAGAAAAAATGTCTTGCAATTCAGATTTGCAACTGTTGATCTGACCAGATTCTCATTCTCAGAAATTATTATTTTGTTGACTAGCAGTTCATTCCAGAGAATAGGCTTTGTCCCACGTTAACGAAAGTGAGATTTTGAGTTCATGGCAGCATCTCTATAATTACTGCACTTGGAAATAAACAAAGCAGTCTCTTAAAGTTTAGTATAATTTATTGTTTTTGCGGATTGTTGTAATAATCTATTTGTCTTTCAGCACCCTCTCAAATCAGCTGTTGGATCAAGTGAGGTGTTAGCACCGTTTCAGAGCATGCCTGAGGTAAATGAGAATTTGAGGAAGGACTTGGAGATGACGAGGAAAAGGTTTGAGCTGGCACGGAAGGAGGTAAGCAACCTCCAGCTGGAGTTGTCGAACAGGAATAAACATTGTGAAGTCTTAAACGACGAGTGCAAACGTGTGAAACAGGAATCGGAAGAGCAGATAAGGCAGTTGGAGGATGCCTTAAGCGAAGTACAAAAGCGAATGTTCGAATCGGAAGGAAAAGTGAAGCTCCTGCAAGCCCATGTCAATGCGCTCAAAGATCACCTTTCAAAACAAGGTTCAGTGGGAAACAATCGAGCAGTGGATGAGCTCAAAACTCAGTTGAAAGATGTGAAATTGAAGCATGAGGAAGCACTGGCGGAGGTGGAGAGACTCCAAAACCAAATAAAACTTGGCGTTTTATCAATACAGGAGTCGGGTGAGGTTAAGCAAGTGGACCGATACAAGGAGGAGGTGAGAGGGATGAAGGAGGCTTTAACCATGTCAGAGCAAAAGAAGCAAGAAGCAGAGAGAAAGATTATTGGAATGGAGAATGAACTGAAGAGCATGAAAAAGAAACTATTGCAGTGCGTACCAGCTGAAGAGTTTGAGAATATGAGGAATTCATTCATCAATGGTTTGGAAGAGAAGGAGAAGCAGGTGGTAGAAGCAAAGGATAAATGTGAAAGCGCTCAAAAGGAAGTGGTCCGGCTGCAGAAAGACCTGGAGAGAGAGAGGGCTCAAGTAGCTACATGTGTGAAGATTGAACAGTATCAGTTGTTAAAGAGTTCCTTTGACAATCAGAGTGAAAAGATTTCTGATGTAACCCAAAAGCAACAAAAGCTACAAAAAGAAAATGATGCTACTCAGCAGGAAAATGTTCGCATTAAAGCTGAAGTGGAAGACTTGAAACTCAAAATTCAAGTGGAGTATGTACCTTTGAAAACACTTGACTCATTAAAGTCTTCAATGAACCAAACAATTGAAGACCTGACCAAGCAGGTTTCTGAGGTGTCACAAAAGTATAAGGAGGCTTTGAAAGAGTCAGAAAAGTTAAAAGTTGAGAAGAATGCAATGAAGGACAACCTGAATCGTGTGCAGACTCAGTATGTATCCCCAGAAAAGCACAGGGAGGAAATAACAACACTGAATTCCATTGTTAGCAAATTGAAGACTGAATTGGAAGAACTCAGCCGGAAGTATAGCCAGGCACAGAGGCAGACAGAAAATGTACTGGAAGAAATTGCGACCTTAAAAGACTCTGTGAAGAATCAGTATGTCCCCTTGGAAAAACATGAGGAATTGAGAAAGGTTCTGACTACTGCATCAGAAAAAGCTGCCCATGAATTGGCAGTGGCGACAAAGCAATTCAGCGAAGCACAGGATGAAATGGCAAGAGGTGAACAAGAGAAAAATCAGTTGAAAGAACAGCTAGCCATCCTTCAAGATCGAATGCAAAAAGAGTACATGCCCCTTCAGCAGCATGAAGAATTGAAGATTATCCTGAACAGCAGAATGGAGGAACAGCAGAAGAAAATTGATGAGATTTTGTCAAAATACAAGAAAGTTCAGGAAGAAACAGTTGAGCTTTGCAAAGAAAAACAGAGCCTTGCGAATGAGCTTCATATGCTACAAGAATCCCTCAGCTCACAGTATGTTCCTGTGGAAAATTATGAACAGAAGCAAAACGAACTTAATGTCACTTTGAAAGAACTGATGAATCAGTTGACAGAAAAGACTCAGCAATCTTCTACATTTGAAGAGGAAGCCAAAAGGTACAAGGAAGAGACTGAAGAGTTGAAGAAAACGGTTGGACATTTGGAAGAAAACTTGGAGAAACATTATGTTTCCAAAGATATATATGAAGAAATGGAAAACAAGTTTGTTAATGGTATGGGTGAAAAGGATGAGCATGTGGAAAAAGTGATGAGGAAGTACGCAGATGTTGAGTTGCAAAGTGAAAGATCAAAGAAGGAAAATGCCAAACTGCAATCAGATATCTTGGCATTAAAAGAGAGCATACAGTTAAAGTACATCCCTGTGGAAGAGTTTGAGACAATGAAAACTTCACTGAACAACAGACTTTTGGGGCTGCAGAAAGAAAAGGAGAAGATGTGGAATTCTTGTGCACAGGAGCAGCAAAAGGTAGAAACGTTGTTGCTGCAATTAGACGATCAGAAGAAGAGTTCTCTACCACTTCTGGAGCATACACAATGGAAAGAAAAGATGGAAACAGATATTGCCAGACTAAAGAACCAGCTGAATGAGAGAGAAGAGGAATTGAAGGGAAAAGTTGCAGAGATTTCCAAACTGCAGGCAGATACTGAAGCCCTGAGTAGGACAATTACAGATCTAAAAGCAAAAGAAGCAAGTGACCTATCAGAGCATGAAATGGTGAAGAGTAAGTTAGAGGCGCAGGTAATTTCATTAAATAGAGACTTGGCAGAGTTGAAAGAGAAGGAGGAGCAAATGTGCACCGAAATATTACGTGCCAAAGAGAAAGAGCTATCGGCAAAAGATGAAAAGGAGACTTTTCAATCGCGTTCCTTCAGCTTTGAACAAGAAATTAAAGAGCTTAAAAATAAATATGACGAATCCATAGCAACAATCTGTGATCTGCAGAAAAGTATTCAGGAATCTGCAAAACAAATTGAGGCCAAAGATAACAAGGTAGAGTAAAAAGAATTACGTGGATTTTCGGGCATTGTGGGCTGGGAGGTTCTTTTTGAGACTAACCAGTTTCTTTCTGTTTTAACATGATTTGCTTCTGTAAGGGAAGTCAAACTCCAGCCCATTTCATATCCAATAGTGCTAATTCAATCCAGGAAGCAAGTGAACAAGTTCATTAGTCAGACAGTGGTGAGAATGTGGATCTCATTTAAGTGGTTGGGGTAAATAGTACAGGTGCATTTAAAGGGAAGTTAGATAATCATGAAGGAGAAAGGAATGCAAACTCATGTTGAGATAAAGTAAATAGTGGGAGGACGTTTGTGAAAATTGATACGAGTATAGAGCACTTCAGCTCTGATGAAGAGTCATCTAGACTTAATGGTAGCTTGCTTGCTCTCTCTCAGATGCTGCCTGACCTGCTGTGATCTCCAGCATTTCTTGTTTTCAATCCAGATTCCAGCATTTGCAGTAGTTTACTCCTCCAGTATAGAACAATTGGGATAAATGACCCCTTTCTTCTTGTAGATTCTATGCATCTTTACTTTTCCTGAGCTGGAAAACTTGCCTAGTTTTTAGGTAGAACTATTAACATGACCAAAGTATCGGTACTGTGATATTGGAGGTAATTGAATTGTAGAATCATAGAATCCTTTCAGTGCAGCTAGAGGCTGTTTGGCCCATCGAGTCTGCACTGCCCCTCTGAAGGGCATTCCGTCCACACCCACTCCCCTGGCCTAATCCCATAATCCTGCATTTACCATGCATTACCCTGCATAAACCACATCCTTGGACACTATGGGACAATTCAGCAGGGTCAATCCAACTAACCTGCACAGCTGTGGACTGTGGGAGGAAAGCCTCGCAGACTCAATGTGCAAGGTCCACACAGACAGTGACCCAATGCTCTGACTCAATGTCCCTGGTGCTGTAAGGCAGCAGTGCTTACCACATTGGGGTCCATGTTATCTACTTTGGGTTTACTATAGAAAAATAAATCCTTTGCATACAATAGAACGTTGACTTTGCATACAATAGAATGACCCTGATTGGCTCTTGCTTTCACATATGCAGTAAGTATATGTTTCTAAGCTGATCTGTTTGTTATATGGGGAGCCATGATGCTAAGCCAAGGAACATGTTGTTTGCCCAATATTTACATTCTTCCAAAAGGGACAATATCTGCTCTTTCAAGAAGTCTGGGAGCTCCAGTGAGAGAAGACTGGGGATGTGTATAAGTGCTTTGGTAGTAATGATTTTGAGGATGAGTTCCCAGAGGCATTTTGCATCAGCCATCCGAGGTACTCTATTGCTCAGCCTTTGTTTGCAGATGTTTGCAATTTCAGTACTTTCAGGAAAGATTGTTATGTCAAACTATCTATTTGTTTCTCAAATCCTATTTTAGAAATCTTGATTCAGTGTAAATTGACATATGCAGTGTAGTACTGAGGGAGTGCTGTACTGTCAGAACTGCTTATTTTTAAAGGTGCTATTAAACTGAGGTGCTGCATACTACTATGGGATGTGGGGTCAGGGAGGACATTATCTGAAGAAGAGCAGGGATTTCTCCTGATTGTCCTGGCCCATATTTATTCATCAGCCAACAGCAGAAAAAAAATAGCATTTGATCATTCATGTCACACTTGTGTTTGTGGGCACTTGCTGTGTGCAAATTGGTTGTGTTTCCTACACTTTAACAGCAACTACACTTTGGAACATAATCTTTTGGTTGTGATGCACTTCAGAATGCCCCGAGACTCTGAAAGGTACTATGTTCTCGTGAGACTTTCTTCTAGCCCCAGTGGATTGTTCTAAAATATATTTGATTCCCAATCAAATTGAGACCCTTTACCATTCTGCCTTATGAAACAAACCCTTGGTATGTGAATTGACAAGACTGTTAATTTTTTTTCTTCCCTTTCGTAGATCACTGAGCTGTTAAATGATGTGGAGAGGTTAAAACAGGCATTAAATGGCCTGTCTCAGCTTTCTTATTCTGCCACAAACCCAAAGAGACCAAGCCAACAGATGGAGGCCCTCCAGACTCAAATCAAAGATCTGCAGCAACAGCTGGCTGTAAGTTGACCAGCATTTATTTGCACATGGGCGTTTGCTTCTTTTCAAAACGGACAGAACATCCAGCAAGATTCCCTGGATTAATTAGGCACTGGCAAATTTCATTTGGGATGCAGTAGCTACTCTGTTCATAATCCCAGGATTTCTAGGACTGGTATCTCACACACCAATGCATTTTCTTTCCATGCAATTGGTTGTACCTGTCATTTTTTTTAAACCATGAGTCAAAGAGTCTAAAAGATAGAGTTAAATTACTTGCTCAATTTGCTGACTGCAGTTTTAATTTGGAGCTGCAATCTGCCTCCAATACATAAAGATGCAACTAAAATCATTGAACTTTAATCACCCTGCCTCCTAAGGTGTTAGATTTCAAATATTTCATGCATTAGCTAGTACTTGCACTTTTACAAAGCCTAGAGTGAAGGAACAATTAATCTCTTTCTGGTATTCTACTTAAGTGCAGCAGAGGAATATCAAATTTCAGTAATGCTTCTGCAGTTCAGGATATGTTGTGGGTAAAATGTGAAGTGTTTTAACCTCCCTCAGGATCACAGAACTTTTCCTGCACTCGAGATCAGAGCCAAATTCCATTTGTTAATCGTTGCAGGAATAATTAAATGGCAAAGAGACCGCATGCTATTGCTGCTGGTTAAATAATGGATAGAGGTTTAGCAGTGTCTGCTGGGGATGCCATGAGTTAGTGTGTGGACAGTGTTTCCAACTATGAGCTGCATCATAAGAGACACCCAGCAACTAGAATTTGTCTGTCTCATTGGACTTTCTCAAGAATCCGAGGCAGGGTAGTAATGGAGAAAATCCTGGCCTCAGCAACACCTCTTGATTGACACTGCTTCCAGATATCAAAATACCCAGATTTCAAGTGCTATGAGGAAAGATTACACATCAGATGTTTTCTTTAGAATTTAGAAGGTTAAAGGGTGATCTGTTCAAATCTTCAAGATATTATCAGGAAAAGACAGGGCAGATAAAGGAACTATTTCCACTGATTGGGGGATTCTAGAACAAAGGTACATAATCTGAGAATTAAGTCCTGACTTCAGATGTGATGTTAGGAAGTTCTTTGACACAAAGGGTAGTGGATATTTGGAACACTTTTCCACTAACAGCAGATGATATTGGGATCAGTTGTTAATTATAAATCTGAGATTTATAAATGTTTGGTAAGCAAAGTTACTGAGGGATAAAGGCCAAAGGCAGGCCTAAGGAGTCAGGTTACAGATTAGCCATGATTTTAGTGAATGATGTAACAGGCTCGAGGGGCTGAATGGTCTGTGCCTATGTTCCTATTTCTTCACTGCAGCATTAAGGGAGTGTGGCTCTGCTGGAAGTGCTGGCTTTCACTTGCAGCTTTAATGTGAAGTCCCATATGTCTTCAATGAGTGACCCTCCGAATCCTGAATCACTTTAAAAACTGGATTTTTAAAAAGATTTGACTGTTTGGGATCTTGCTGTGTGCAAGTTAGCTGCAGCTGGCTATTATAATGTAACTGACCACACTTTAGCTGTAAACTAGAGTGGAGTATTGCAGAGGTTATGAAATGTGCTTTACAGAAGCAGTTAGCTCAGTTGGCTGGATGGCTGATTTGTGATGCAGAGAAATGCTGATAGCCTGGGTTCAGTTCAAGGATATAGTCACTACAGGGGGGGTCACTGTGAAAATTCTGCCTTCTCAATCTCAGCCCTCACTTGAGGCATGGTGACTGTCAGGTTCAACTCTGCACTGGTCATCATCTCTCTTAGAGCACCCCTGTGGTTCTGTGGAGTTATGGGGACTTTGACCATTGTGTGTATAGGTATTGTAGAAAATGAAAGCTCCTGATGTAGGTGTTAGCATATTGTTATGGAACACCATTGGCTGATGAACAGGAAGCAGAGTTCAACAAAATGTTTTAAGGTTGTCAATATGTGACACCTACAGAGATCGGTGTTGGGACCTCAGCTGTTTAATATTTCCAGCATCGCGGTTCTTAGATTTATATTATGGACAGATTCTTGGCAAGTGAGGGGTACAAGGTGATGAAGGTGTACAAGGTAATGAGAGGCATGGATAGAGTCGATAGCCAGAGACTTTTCCCCAGGGCAGGATTGACTGCCACGAGGGATCATAGTTTTAAGGTGTTAGGAGGAAGGTATAGAGGAGATGTCAGAGGAAGGTTCTTCACCCAGAGAGTTGTGAGCTCATGGAATACTTTGCCAGTGGTAGTCGTGGAAGCGGAGCCATTAGTGACATTTAAGCGACTGCTGGACATGCACATGGACAGCAGTGAATTGAGGGGAATGTAGGTTAGGTTATTTTAGTTTTGGATTAGGATTATTCCACAGCACAACATCGTGGGCTGAAGGTCCTGTACTGTGCTGTACTTTTCTATGTTCTATGTTCTATGAAAGGTAATCAGCAATAGGTAGGGGTCTGGATTTGATACTCAGTCACATTGCAATAATGTTATTGAATGGTGAGCATGCTTGTGGGCTAAATGACCTACTCTCCAGTTTTATGTTTGCATTTCTATATCTTTCTCTGTCATTTTCTCTCTCACTTGTTCTCTGTCCTGCAATCCTGTAATCCTAACGTTAGGGATAATCCAAAGGGGTATAAGCATGAAGTAGATTTTCATACAAAAGTTAGTGATAACTAAAGGATGTGGCTGTTGGTGTTGAATTAGATTAGATTCCCTACAGTGTGGAAACAGGCTCTTCGGCCCAACAAGTAAATTGGTGCTTTTGAGACAAAGCGTTTGCTGAGTAAGATTATTGAGGGATATAAGACTGAGTAAATGGAATGGAGATACAAATTATCCACAATCTAAATAGATAGTGGGGCTGTCTTGAGGGACTGACTGGCCTTCTCCTTTCTCCATGTTTGTTCCAGAGTAAACAATCCCAGTTGTTTCTGTCTCTTATGGTAGCTGAGTACCACTTTTCTTCCTTCTGTTGTGCAGACTCCAGTAACTTTACCCGTGCTATATGTTCATGAGGGCTTTGCATTACAGACTTGTCTTCATTTACTCCATAATGTTCGGATGTCAACGGCAGCATCTGTGCCTTGTGATGCCTACAGGAGTTATGCAGAACAAAAACCCACAAACAACAGTCAAATGGTAGACAAAGGATCTATTTTTGTAATGTAGATTGAGGAATAAACCTAGAAATGTAGAAAATGGGACCACGAGCATACCATTCAGCTCTTTGATCTTGCTTTGCCATTCAGTATGATTATGGTTTATAATCCAATGTAACAACTTGTTACCACCCCCGTATCCTTTTGATCCCTTTAACCCCAATGGCAATATCCAACTCCTCCTTGAAATCATACAATGTTTTGGCATCAAATGTTGTCTGTGATAGGATGAAGAAATTTCTCCTCATCCCAGTCCTAAATGTTTTATCCCAAACCCTTAGACTTTGACCCCGGTTTTGGACTTCCTAGTCATCGGAAACATCCTTCCCACATCTACCCCTTGTTCTGTTAGAATTCTATAGATTTCTGAGATTTTCCCCTTGATCTATGAACTCCAGTGAATGTAACCTAAACTGATTGAATCTCACCTTGTATGCCTGTCCTGCCATCCCAGGAAATCAGTCTAGTAAAACTTACTTGCACTCCCTGTATGGCAAGAACTTCCTTCACATAGAAACTTAAACTGTGCATAACGTTCCAGGTATGGTGTCACTAAGGCCCTGTGTAATTGCAGCCAGGCATCCCCACTCCTGTAGGGCAGCATGGTGGCTCAACGGTAAGCACTGCTGCTTTATAGCACTGGGGACATGGGTTCAATTCCAGCCTTGGGTCACTGTCTGTGTAGAATTTACACTTTTTCCTCGTGTTTGCCTGGGTTTGTGCCGGGTCCTCTGTTTTCTGTTATAGTCCCAGAGTCCAAAGATGTGTGGGTTAGGTGGATTGGTCATGCTAAGTGAGGCGTTCCAGGAGATAGGATGGGAGGAGGTGGGTGGGTCTGGGTGGAACACTGTTTGGAGGGCCAGGGCAGACTCAATGGGCCAAATAGCTGTTTTCTGCACTGTAGCGACTCTATGTCCTTGAACCCTCTTGCTGTGAAGACCAAAATACCATTTGCCTTCTTCACCTACTGCACCTGCACACTTACCTTCGATGACTGATGCACGATGACACTTGGGTCTTGTTAAACATTTATCGCTCTCGCAATTTAGTCTTTCAATTAACAAATTGCCTTCCTGTTTTACTAAATTGGATAACCTCCCATTTATCCATGTTATACTATGCCTGCCAGGTGTTTGTGCACTCACTCAACTCGTTCAAGTCACACTGAAGTATCTCTGCATCCTTGTCAGAGCTCACCTCGCACCCTGCTTTGTGTCATCTTAAAAATTGGAGACATTACTTTTAGTCCCCTCATCTAAATAATTAACATGTATTATGAATAACTGGGAGCGTAGCACTGATCTATGAGGTACCCCATTCGTCACTGCCTGCCAATTGGAAAAGACACATTTATTCCTGTTTCTCTTCTGCTAACCAGTTTTTAAAAATCCATTTCAACACGCTGCCCCAATCTCATGCACTTTAAATCTACATGCTAATCTTTTATGTGGGATTTTGTTGAAAGCCTTCTGAAAGTCTAAATGAACCATATCTACTGGGTCCCCCTTGATTCGCAGGACAAGGGCATTACTGGCTATGCAGCATTTATTGTTTGGCCCTAATTGCCCAGAGGGCCGTTAAGAGTCACCTACATTGCTGTGGGTCTGGAGTCACATGTACTTCGGATCAGGTAGGGATGCAGCTTCCTTTCTAAACGACATTAGTGAACACCCTTGAAGAATTCCAGTAGATTTTGCCAAGCATGATTTCCCTTTTTTAAATCCATGCTGACTGTGTCCGATCCCACCACTGATTTCCAATTGCTCAGCTAGTACATGTTTCATAATGGACCTCAGCATTTTCTCCTCTACCTAATTCAGGCTAAGTTTTTTTTTCTCCACGTTCTGTCTCAAAGTAATAAATATTGACCAAGACATGAGGGATATTTCCCTCTCTGTTATTTGAAATAATGCTGTGGGGTGTTGGTGTCCACCAAAGGGACAGGCAGGACCTGACTCACCTGAAAGAGCATCTCTGGTGCCCCACTCCATCTGTATGACTTGAGCAGTCCCTCACAATTGAGGATGACTTGTTTCCTCATGAATGTTGAGCTGTTTGGTGAGTCAACAGTCCGATGCATGTCCTCCTGTCTCTGTCCCACATGGGACAGATGGTGGTTGGGGCAATGACCAGGTTGATGGCCCATGATCCTTTGATGTTTGACTCCAGCTTGCCCCTGATAATTCAGTACAGCGCTGAGGTTGTCAAGATTTTTAGTTTGGTGCTCATGTCCTTGAGTTTGACTTGAAACCACATCCTTTTGATTCAGTGTTGAGCATTCTACAACTGAGAGACAGCTGACACTGACCCATGCATCAGATGACTTTGTTTTCAAACCTTTTGTGAATGGTATAGGTTCCCTTCCTTTAAGAGGTGAGATAATTTGGTGATTTTTATTCCCTGCACTGATGTCATGATTATACAGTCAAAAAGTTTAGTGATGTTTTTGTGTCGTCTTCCCACTTTTCTCTGTAGGATGCTGACAGGCAACACAGAGAGGTCATTTCAATCTATCGAACACACCTGCTCAATGCTGCACAGGTAAAGTTGAATAACTGCCAAGACAAGAGAAATTGTGTGCAAGTAATCGCTGATAATTAAGATGAGAAAACTGAAATACGTTGTGTTGCTTAAGCTTGTTTCTGGAGCTCTTCTAGTTTTGTAAAAAGATTCACAACCTGTTGTGAAATTATATGGTTCCTTTTTTATTTTGAAGATGATTGATAAATGCACTTGCAAACTGTTAATTTATTCAACGAGCAGTGTTTCTAGAACCCTCATTCCATCAATGTTTAACTGTTGTAAAAGTTTACCAGTTGCTCACACTGTTGGTCCCATGTGGTTTTCTCCAATCTGAGGGGTTGGGTTTCTCCACATGAGCAGTTGTACTCTTGGGAAAGACTCTGATCTAGCCAAGGAATATTGATGGAGCTTTAGGATATGGCATTCAAACATCTTTCTGCAAAGTGATGATCATCACTAAGAACTCTGTCTCTTGTCATTGCTTTGTCTTGTGTCTCACTGTATGCTCGATAATGTTGAAAAGTTCAAGCAAACCTTCATATATTGCAGCATCCAGTCTCGTCTGGAGTATTGTGTCACACTCTAGTTAAGACTGATGTCAAGGCTATGCAGAGCACAGTTGCTATGATAGCAAGGATGGAAAGTCTTCAGTTGTATGGAAAAACTAAAGAAGCAGGAATTTTGTGTTTGGAACAGCAAAAACTAAGGAGTGATTTGGTAAAGATGCTTAAAGCTGTGAGAGTAAATATGACAGATCATTAACCAGAGAAGAAAGAATTCAAACAATTGGGCACAGAAGCAGGGGTAACATAGAGTATTTATTTTAGAGTAAATTGTTGTGATCTGGAATGTAGTACCTATGAAGGTGTTGAAAGCAGATTCATTTGTAATTTTCGAAAGGGAATTAGGAAAATGCTTGAAGAGGAATGAAATCTTGCTGGACTATGGAGAACGAGCAGTGTGGAACAAATTGCTTAGCACTTCCAAAAGGTTGGCATGCACACAATGAGCTGAATGGGCGTCTCCTTTTTGTTGTGTATGACTGTGTTCACTCTTACCTGTTTTGTTTTTCCTCTATTCCTGACTTTAAGAAAATAACTTGAGAAATTGCGGGGGGAAGAAAAAGTAACATTTTTTTCACTTTTGTTTGCAGGGTCACATGGATGAAGATGTACAAGCTGCCTTGTTGCAAATTATTCGGATGCGGCAAGAGTTTGTGTGCTAGCAAAGTTCATGGAGGCCAATTATTTACTATTGCTGTATTAAAACTGTAACCAGACTACTCAAAGTTTTGCTGTAGTATTTATCCCAGTGGCCTAAATCTTACAACAGTAATACCCACTCCCCTACCTCTGATAGCTTCCTCTCACTTTTTATATAGTCAAAAAAAAGTAAAGCTATTTCCAATTCCTATTGACCTACTGATTGGTAATTCCACGTTTTCATTCAAACATGCAAGTGTAAGAAGCAGGTTAGCTTATTGGAACATCACAAAATAAATTCTGCAGACTGACAAAAAGTTTTTTTCATCTGATGTCACCTGTTGGAATGTATACGTTCATCGCCAACCATGTAGACATTGTTACAAACGTCTCTACCTAGGAAATTTGCAGCTACAAAGATATACTTGTCATTTCCAACTGAAGGTGTAGCATCTGTGATTGGACCAGTATTGTATTACGTTGTAGTATTTACCGAACTTGTGTGAAAAATTGCTGCAAATACGAACAACCAATGTTTTGAGGAAAAGAAAAGCACTTCTTGTTTGTTGGAAAAAGGACAAAAGCTATAACTCATCTTTGCTTCAGAACTTGGGTCCAAAGAGTTGTAAATCCAGAAGAAAGTTTCCACGCTTATAACTAATTTAAGAATGTGTACATTTGTTGTTGTTTAAAACATCTACTCCAAAACTGCAGCGGCGGCAGCACAATATCAGTGTGCTTTTTGTGTTTTATGAGCCATCAGTGATGACTTATTTCAAGGTCTTTTGACCTGCCAATGCAGACTGACCTTTGACATCTACATTGAAGAATGGAGGGACATAGTTGCCAACTTTTTTGTTTTGAGAATTGGTTTTCTGGATAATTTAGTTTGCTCTTCAAAAAAATCCATCTCAACTTTCCCCACTCCTGTAACTTCCCCCAGTTTTGTAACATGTTGGAGGCTGTTTCTGAGCAACATGACAATATGTCTGCCTTTTTAGAGAGAAAAGCCAGGTTGTTTTTTGAGCTGATTTGAACTCTTGGTGAACTGTAGAATACCTGAAAGTTAATGGCTTCACTCATCAACTTTCCAAGCAGACTACCCTCCTCTTGCATTTACTACTTTTTAGTTCAGATTTGCAGTTTTCATTTTTCTTCCTTGACCTCAAAGCCTGAGCTTTGATTTCCACCGACATATCATTGCACCCAGCCCGTCTCACGCTGAATTCCTGATCTCACCCTGACACTGCGGCAGTTTTGCAATGGCCCCAGTATGTCTCTGTCCTTCTGTGTAAAGGCTCAGGGAAAACGCGACCATCATCACAAAAACTTCTGTTCAATGCTTGTGATCATTACCTTAAGACTATTGCTGTCATGGAAAATAAAATAGAATGGGTCCTTTCTCTCATGATACAAGAAAAACTGATTCATCTGTTGGAGAATTAGAATATTATTTTCCCCCTGATTTTCAGGGACTCTGTATTTAATACTTAGATTGAAAGCAGAGAATGGGAAAGATGGTTCATTTCAGGAAAGACTCCAGCAATCTGGACATGCCTCAGAAGAATCTCCAGTATACCATTATTTTATTTGGAAAAAGTCTTGAAATTATATTGAACAGCCATTTGTGCATTTATATGTAAACCAATTTGTATTAAATTGCTCCTATAATAGCAGAGGAGTAACCCATTTTAAATTAGAGGGTTAATACAACTATTAAAGCAGTTTGGCAAAGCCTCTTCAAAATGACACACTTGGCATTTCTACAGCAATGTTCATATGGTGTAATTTCACTTGCAACTTGTAATTCCAGTTTGAAGCCAACTGCAATGTAGAGTTTTCCCAATAGTGTTACTTGGCTGGCCAAGTCTCAGTTCTAATTTAACTAAGTTAACCAAAGTGCTTTCGTTTTGCAAAAAAAAAACAATGCAGTTTGTAGATTTGCATTGGGTTCCTGCTGTACTTTATTACGTATTAATGCAGTTGAAAGAAGTATTTTTCCAATATATATCCTAAGTTACAGTGATATTTCTCAGCTGGACTGGTCTGTCTGTTTTTGTTACTGAATAATGTGGATAAATAGACAGCTTCTGTTTAATTTTGAGAGTACACAATATTTTATTCGACATCCACACTAAAAGGTTATCAATTAATACTGTGACTGAGACAATTGTTTTGTGAATGAATATCATTTACCTAATTATAGACCTGCAGCTGTTTATGATAGTTGAATTTCTTCTTTTGAGTCTTGTTATGGTGTACTGTGTTATCATCCCAACCTATACCAATTTAAGTTACAGTTTTAATTTATGAAAGCTGGGGTTGTAATCGTGAAAATGACACTCATTTTTGAGAAAAACTTGTTTTCAGAGATTTCCAGTTTTGTGAAGCTGGTGTCAATGCTTTGGTCCAGGTTATGACCTCAGTTGCATCAATATCTATTTCATGTACACCTACTTAAAATTCTGACCAAACATGGGACTTAAAATCCCAGTGTTGACTGGATAAAATGAATGATAAACAAAATGCATCTTTTATTGTTTTTTTCCCCCTTAATGATATTTTTTTCCAGATTAAGAAGGTTTACTGCGTGTCATCACACACCAAATCCTCTCCAACCAATTACTTTGAGAGTTGCTAGAAGATTAGTAAATGTCTGTCTTTTTTCCCGTTGCCCCTATTTGGTGTCTTTACTGTCATCACCCTTGGTTGGCACCTCATGGTATTTAGTATCTGGTGTGATGTAGCTGGGAACACAGGAGAAATTCCAATCTGGTGTACTTCTCCCTCCAGTACAACATTATCCCGTAGCACTGGACTATCAAGGGACCTACTGTTTGTCTGTTGGTAGGCACCAAAAGTTGAAAAGGCTCTCAGCAAGTTTATCAACATAGGAGTTTCTCGATGGATAGAGGTAACCTGATTCATCCCCTACCATCCTTGTCATCATGTGATACAGGATAATGAAATTGCTGACTGATCTCAATGTCTCCAGTAGACCCAGGTGCAAGGTGAAGAAAGCCTACAGTGCGTGGAGAGCTTTCAGATCCAAGTGTCCAAATTTGCCTCTCCTCTTCAAGCCATACAGCATGGTGGCTCAGTGGTTAGCACTGCTGCCTCAGAGCCAGGGATTCAGATTTGATTACAGTCTTGGATGATTGTGTGGAGGTTGTACACCCTCCCTGTGTCTGTATGGGTTTCCTCTGAGTGCTCTGAAATCCTCCCACAGGCCAAAGATGTGCAGGTTTGGTGGATTGGCCATGCTGAATAGTCCATATTGTCTGGGAATGTGCAGGTTAGGTGGGTTAGTCATAGGATTAAAGAGTTGGGGTGGTTCTCAGTGGGATGCTGTTTGTAGGGTTGATGTGGACTCGATGGGCCGAATGGCCTGCTCCCACACTATTGGGATTCATTGATTCTATGTTAATTCCTGACACATTTGCATCCCAAATTGCTTGTACAATTGGTGTAATTTCCATTTGAATTAATCATTATGATCATTGTACATTGACTCCTTGCAGTACCATAGATCAATTGCACATTAATGTGTGTGCAGGTCAATTTTGATATTGACCTTCCCAGATTTTTCATTAATGGATGGTATACCCACAGAATGTTATTCCGGACACTCAATTGATCAATGCTTGGGCGTGCTCATGATGGTTGAAATATCTGTTCATTCACAGCATACAATTGGCAAGTAATGTTTCCAATTGAAAATGTTTTTCTGTCTCCCTTCACTGCAAAGGGAGTCTCTCATTCCAAATCATGAAGAATATTGATTCTGGAAATCATAAGTTTGATAGATTGACAGTTTCAACAGAAATGTTCAGTCTGTGTTCTGTATGTTGGAATTACTTGATTCAACAGAAGATCTTTTGTTAACAGGCAGGGTGCACAATGATTATGTATACAATGGCGATTTAACCTTCTGAAGTATTTAGTTTAAACCATGTTATGAATCAGTGTGCACACAGCCTGCCTGGAATTTAACTCCTCTTCTTGTGAGGCTTTAAATATTCATGCTTTTCCAAGTGGCTTAGATTGAGATTTCAATCATACTATGCTTTTTTAAAAATTCAGCCAGAAAAGCATTTTAAATTGCTGCTGGGTCATTGGTGTGAAATATTAAGGAATTGAGGCAGAGTTGAGGAATATTTGTCTGACCAGAATGAAACATGTAAGCAGTGGGGAATGGGACACCTTGCGATGAATGTGGAAGACTCTTTAATTCATTCAGACATAACGTCCAATTGTTAACTAACTAATTCTGGGGTTTCAACCCGTTTTTCTATACTTTGGTGACCACCAAACTGTTAATCTTTTAGACTGTTTGTGGCATCAGTTTGTTCTTCAATTCTGTAATCCAACATTCGTAGGTTGGACACACTGCAACCACATCTTCAGCATCTGAGACTATCTCTACATGCGACCTTAATTCCTAATTGAGCACAAGTCATCTCACACTGGATCCTTGCTGTGTTTAGAAAGACCAGGCAATATTTATTTATCGACTTAGAATAGGTTAATCTAAAACTAGGTACTGTAGTCAAACACAATACCATATGGTTGAGTCCCAGGGGAAAGGTTACTAAATATTGCAGGAGTCTTTAGGGTCAAAAAATTGGCCCTTTTATTTAAGCATAGTCAATAATAACTGTTTATTGATCAAAACATCACCTTTGCTGCCAGGTTACTAGAGAGAGTGGCATGGCAGTCATGTGATCATGCATCAGTTTCCAATGATGTAATCTCTGATTTACATTCTCACATTTAACCCCTTATACTACAAACACATGGTACCTGTATCAAATGCATTGAATTTACAGCATCGAAACAGACAATTCAGCATAATTAAAATGTGAGGCTGGACGAACACAGCAGGCCCAGCAGCATCTCAGGAGCACAAAAGCTGACGTTTCGGGCCTAGACCCTTCATCAGAGAGGGGGATGGGGTGAGGGTTCTGGAATAAATAGGGAGAGAGGGGGAGGCGGAACGAAGATGGAGAGAAAAGAAGATAGGTGGAGAGGAGAGTATGGGTGGGGAGGTAGGGAGGGGATAGGTCAGTCCAGGGAAGACGGACAGGTCAAGGAGGTGGGATGAGGTTATTGTGTAGGAAATGGAGGTGCGGCTTGGGGTGGGAGGAAGGGATGGGTGAGAGGAAGAACAGGTTAGGGAGGCAGAGACAGGTTGGACTGGTTTTGGGATGCAGCGGGTGGGGGGAAGAGCTGGGCTGGTTGTGTGGTGCAGTGGAGGGAGGGGACGAACTGGGCTGGTTTTGGGATGCGGTGGGGGAAGGGGAGATTTTGAAGCTGGTGAAGTCCACATTGATACCATTGGGCTGCAGGGTTCCCAAGCGGAATATGAGTTGCTGTTCCTGCAACCTTCGGGTGGCATCATTGTGGCACAGCAGGAGGTCCATGATGGGCATGTCATCTAAAGAATGGGAGGGGGAGTGGAAATGGTTTGCGACTGGGAGGTGCAGTTGTTTATTGCGATGTGAGCGGAGGTGTTCTGCAAAGCGGTCCCCAAGCCTCCGCTTGGTTTCCCCAATGTAGAGGAAGCCACACCAGGTACAGTGGATGCAGTATACCACATTGGCAGATGTGCAGGTGAACCTCTGCTTAATGTGGAAAGTCATCTTGGGGCCTGGGATGGGGGTGAGGGAGGAGGTGTGGGGGCAAGTGTAGCATTTCCTGCGGTTGCAGGGGAAGGTGCCGGGTGTGGTGGGGTTGGAGGGCAGCGTGGAGCGAACAAGGGAGTCACGGAGAGAGTGGTCTCTCCAGAAAGCAGACGGGTGGGGTTGGAAAAATGTCTTGGGTGGTGGGGTCGGATTGTAGATGGCAGAAGTGTCAGAGGATGATGCGTTGTATCTGGAGGTTGGTGGGGTGGTGTGTGAGAACAAGGGGGATCCTCTTTGGGCGGTTGTGGTGGGGGCGGGGTGTGAGGGATGTGTTGTGGGAAATGCAGGAGACGCGGTCAAAGGCGCTCTCGACCACTGTGGGGGGAAAGTTGTGGTCCTTGAAGAACTTGGACATCTGGGATATGCGGGTGTGGAATGCCTCATCGTGGGGGCGGAGGCGGAGGAATAGGGGGATGGAATTTTTGCAGGAGGGTGGGTGGGAGGAGATGTATTCTAGGCAGCTGTGGGAGCCGATGGGCTTGAAATGGACATCAGTTACAAGCTGGTTGCCTGAGATGGAGACTGAGAGGTCCAGGAAGGTGAGGGATGTGCTGGAGATGACACAGGTGATCTGAAGGTTGGGGTGGAAGGTGTTGGTGAAGTGGATGAACTGTTGGAGCTCCTCTGGGGAGCAAGAGGCAGCACTGATACAGTCATCAATGTATTGGAGGAAGAGGTGGGGTTTGGGGCCTGTGTAGGTGCGGAAGAGGGACTGTTCCATGTAACCTACAAAGAGGAGCATTTGTACGCATCTGCTCCCACAATGAGGCATTCCACTCCCGCACATCCCAGATGTCCAAGTTCTTTGAGGACTGCAACTTTCCCCCCACAGTGGTCAAGAATGCCCTTGATCGCGTCTCCCACATTTCCCGCAACACATCCCTCACACCCCGCCTCCGCCAAAATCGCCCAAAGAGGATCCCCCTCGTTCTCACACACCACCCTACCAACCTCCAGATACAACGCATCATCCTCCGACACTTCCGCCATCTACAATCCGACCCCACCACCCAAGACATTTTTCCAACCCCACCCCTGTCTGTTTTCCGGAGAGACCACTCTCTCCGTGACTCCCTTGTTCGCTCCACACTGCCCTCCAACCCCACCACACCCGGCACCTTCCCCTGCAACTGCAGGAAATGCTACACTTGCCCACACACCTCCTCCCTCACCCCTATCCCAGGCCCCAAGATGACTTGCCACATTCACCTGCACATCTGCCAATGTGGTATACTGCATCCACTGTACCCGGTGTGGCTTCCTCTACATTGGGGAAACCAAGCGGAGGCTTGGGGACCGCTTTGCAGAACACCTCCGCTCGGTTCGCAATAAACAACTGCACCTCCCAGTCGCAAACCATTTCCACTCCCCCTCCCATTCTTTAGACAACATATCCATCATGGGCCTCCTGCAGTGCCACAATGATGCCACCCGCAGGTTGCAGGAGCAGCAACTCATATTCCGCTTGGGAACCCTGCAGCCCAATGGTATCAATGTGGACTTCACCAGCTTCAAAATCTCCCCTTCCCCACCGCATCCCAAAACCAGCCCAGTTCGTCCCCTCCCTCCACTGCATCCCAAAACCAGTCCAACCTGTCTCTGCCTCCCTAACCTGTTCTTCCTCTCACCCATCCCTTCCTCCCACCCCAAGCCGCACCTCCATCTCCTACCTACTAACCTCATCCCACCTCCTTGACCTGTCCGTCTTCCCTGGACTGACCTATCCCCTCCCTACCTCCCCACCTATACTCTCCTCTCCACCTATCTTCTTTTCTGTCCATCTTCGGTCTGCCTCCCCCTCTCTCCCTATTTATTCCAGAACCCTCACCCCATCCCCCTCTCTGATGAAGGGTCTAGGCCCGAAACGTCAGCTTTTGTGCTCCTGAGATGCTGCTGGGCCTGCTGTGTTCATCCAGCCTCACATTTCATTATCTTGGATTCTGCAGTTCCGTTTATCACTAATTCAGCATAATTGGTTTGTTTTGGTGTTTAAATTCTGAAACAAACCCTCAACAGTTCTACTTTATTTAACCTTCCAGGTGTTTCACATTGTCAGCGTTTCATAAGCTGTTTTCTCTTCGTTCCTTTTTCTAAAGCATCACTGTCAAACTCCAGGGCAAGTCATTACTTAAATTTTGACAAATATGTTTTCGAGCTTTGGTTTCAGCTTTCTCTGATGTGCAGTGCTTTTCCCCCGCCCTCCTCCTTGCTTTCTCATCTTGCTCATTCTCGCCCCCCACCCCCACCCCCACCCCCACCCCCACCCCCACCCCCCACCACCATGTTCTTCCTCATTTTCTCTTTCCTTCGTTTCAGAATAAAGTTTGTCTAGCGGGTCTTGGCTTGACATAATTCCGCAGTTTAATCCTGCTGCTAAACTAAGTCCGTCTGGTGAAAAAAACGCTAGTCTAGTGGGGAGGAAGACCTTTCTGCTAAGGTCAAGTGCTGTAAACTGAGCCAACCCAGTTGAATGGTTGCTATAAGACACTGCCGTAGACTGTAGTCCCACTTCCTGTTTTAATTAAAGCCAAGTCCTTCCTGTCAAATGCCACTGATATCTCCTCACCAAAATGCTTAATTGTTTAGGCATGTTTTCTTAAATACCCCGTAGATCTGCCAACCCATTGCTACAAGTAACCACTGTGTGTGTGTGTGTGTGGGTGTGAGTGTAATAGTGTGAATAGTGAGAATTGCAGTTTCACCCATACAGCTCCTAGGTATAGAGTTGAGTGTTGTGAAAGACAGAAATCAATCTGATCCTGGTCCTGAAAATGCACTTGTTTTATACAGCTCTGACTTCTCCACAAATGCTTCAAAGAGCAACACAATTGTGTGAAATAATGAAGTGTGAAGCTGGATGAACACAACAGGCCAAGCAGCATCTTAGGAGCACAAAAGCTGACGTTTTGGGCCTAGACCCTTCATCAGAAAAGGGGGAGGAGGAGTGGGTTTTGAAATAAATAGAGAGAGAGGGGGAGGCGGAATCGAAGATGGATAGAGGAGGAGATAGGTGGAGAGGAGACAGACAAGTTAAAGAGGTGGGGATGGAGCCAGTAGATGAGTGTAGGTAGGGAGGGGATAGATCAGTCTGGGGAGGATGGACAGGTCAAGGGGGCGGGATGAGATTAGTAGGAAGGAAATGGGGGTGGGGCTTGAGGTGGGAGGAGGGGATAGGTGAGAGGAAGCACAGGTTAAGGAGGTGGGACGAGCTGGGCTGGTTTTGAGATGCAGTAGGGGAGGGGAGATTTTGAAGCTTGTGAAATCCACATTGGTTAGCCCAATAGTATCAATGTGGAGCTGGATGAACACAGCAGGACAAGCAGCATCTTAGGAGCACAAAAACAGACGTTTTGGGCCTAGACCCTTCATCTGAAATGTCGCCTTTTGTGCTCCTAAGATGCTGCTTGGCCTGCTATGTTCATCCAGCTCCACACTTTGTTATCTCGGATTCTCCAGCATCTGCAGTTCCCATTATCTTGGGAACCCTGCAGCGCAATGGTATCAAAGCTGAATATGAATTACTGCTCCTGCAACCTTAGGGTGGCATTGTTGTGGCACTGCAGGAGGCCCAGGATGGGCATGTCATCTAAGGAATGGGAGGGGGAGTTGAAATGGTTCGTGACTGGAAGGTGCAGCTGTTTATTGTGAACTGAGTGTAGGTGTTCTGCAAAGCGGTCCCCAAGTCCTCTGCTTGGTTTCCCCAATGTAGAAGAGCCACAACGGGTACAGCGGATGCAGTATACCACATTGGCAGATGTGCATTTGAGCATCTGCTTGATGTGAGAAGTCATCTTGGGGCCTGGGATGGGGGTGATGGAGGAGGTGTGGGGTCAGGTGTAGCACTCCCTGCATTTGCAGGGGAGTGTGGAGTGGACAAGGGAGTCATGGAGAGAGTGGTCCCTCTGGAAAGCAGACAAGAGTGGGGAGGGAAAAATGTCTGGTGGTGGGGTTGGATTGCAGATGGCGGAAATGTCGGAGGATGATGCATTGGATCCAGAGGTTGGTGGGGTGGTACATGAGGACAAGGCTGCTGAAAGTAATTTTTTTTTTTCCCAAAAAAATACTGGAGAGCGATGCCAAAACTGAGAGGTGTCCCCTGTTTAGAGGGATTACCAGAAAATGTGCAAAAGAAAAGGAACTTTAAGTCAATGTTTATTGACAGAAAGCATTGAAGCATTGTGTCGTTCTGCGGAGCTACCTATATATTCTACCAGACTAGAGTAAAAGTGAATGGTCAGCGATTCCACATGCACCCTCAGCCCCCTCTCTCACACACAATCACTCCACTGCTAGTGAACCCACTGAGAGAAACGCTTTGCGTCATCCTCCGGAGTCTGTTGAATAAGGAGGCCCCTTAGACATCTCCCTGCCCAATTATCATCGTCTGTCACTTGCCTTTGCAATTCACCCAGACTTTGTCATGATCTTGAATCTTGCCAGTTTAATATTTAACTTACCTCTAACTGTAACTGTAGCGTGATATTTTAAATCACAATCAGATCAGAGACAAATAACCCATCTCTTAACTCCCTGATGCCTGTCAAGATTTTGATGGAATATTCCCCATTTCCTGGATCTTTGCAGCTTGAACGACACACAAAAGTTGACACCACCCAGCCAATGGCTAAAAGCAGCAGTGTGTATCATCTACAAGATGTAATGCAGTTACTCCTCATGCTTCATTCAACAGTACCTTCTGAGCCTGCAAACCCAGTCTTCTCAAAGGGCAACAGCTGCTTGGGAATACCAGTAACTTTAATTTACCTTGAAGCCACATACCACTCTGGTTTTGGAATTATGGAGCTTGAGTATTGCTGAAAAAGACATGTTTTGTCAAACCTTTCCATTCTACACTTATCAGGGCAATTCACAAGAAATACCAGAGCAAAAGGACAATAACATGAATGCTCTGAGAGGACAGTGCTGATTGGTTGAATGTGTATTCTGGCAAAAGCATTGCATTGGTGAATGCAGCAGTTAATGACAATCGACAGATATTGGCAAGAGATAATGGGAACTGCAGATGCTGGAGAATCCGAGATAATAAAATGTGAGGCTGGATGAACACAGCAGGCCAAGCAGCATCTTAGGAGCACAAAAGCTGATGTTTCGGGCCTAGATCCTTCATCAGAAGAGATCATCCAGCACCACACTTTGTCATCTCAGTTATTGGCAAGATTTATTTAAATTTTAAACCAGGTAGGCTGATTGCTGATGGGCCAAGATACTGTACTGAGAAGAGAAGGGTTATCACTTGTTCTGTTGACTTGAACCAAATGCAGTGCATGTATGTGTTCTGTCTGCCTATGAAGAACAAGGTCCTGTGTATTAATGTAGCTAGCTTCAGCACACACAAGTACACCACACTGTGAGCTCTGTTGGCTGTGCTAAATCAGTTGGCATTGTAATTCCTCAAGCCAAGCTTGTTTGGCGAATGCTGTTCAATTGAAAAATCACAGCCAATGTTTTTATTTGGTTATGATTAACACCTTGGTTTTTATGAGCAGCCAAAGTCTTTGATAAAATACTTTCTTGACTTTACTCATACTGTTTTATTTTTCGTTTGCGGTTGCTGGCTCAAAATGTTGGAACTCCCCAACAGCTGTATCTACGCGACATGGATAGCAGAGGTTTACAATGGTGGCTCACCACCATCTTCTTGCAGATACTTCAAGCTGAACAGTGTGTCAAGGCCCAGGCAGTGATACCTATATTCCATGAAAGATTTGCAGATGAATGATCACTTCTTGAGGGTATTTTTTGGCAAGTATGATGCTGAGTCGTAGAGATGTACAGCATGGAAACAGACCTCTCGGTTCAGCTTGTCCGTGGCTGACCAGATATCCCAAAAAAGTCTAGTCCCATTTGCCAGCATTTTGCCAATATCCTTCAAAACCCTTCCTTCCTATTCATATACTCATCCAGACGCCTTTCAAATGTTGTAATTGTATCAGCCTCCACCACTTCCCCTGGCAGCTCATCCCCTCTGCACATCACATCTCTTTGGGTCCCTTTCAAATCTTGACCTCTCGCCTTAAACATACAGCTTCTAGTTTTATACTCCCTCACTTTGGGGGAAAAGACCTTGTCTAATTTCGCTATCCATGCCCCTTGTTATGATGTAAACCTTTTATAAGGTCACCCCTCAGTCTCCAACACTCTGGGGAAAATAACCCCAGCCTATTCTAGCTCTCCCTTTAGCTCAAACCTTCCAGCCCTGACAACATCCTTGTGAACTTTTTCTGAACCCTTTCATGTTTTCAAACGTCCTTCCTATTAGCAGGGAGACCAAAATTGCACGGGGTGTTCCAAAAGTGGTCTAACCAATGTCCCGTCCAGCCGCAATGTGACCTCCCAACTCCTATACTCAATGCCTGACCAATAAAGGCAAGCATATCAAATGCCTTCTTCACTATCCTATCTACCTCTGAGTCCACTTTCAAAGAAATATGAAACTGCACTCTAAGGTCTCTTTCTTCAGCAAAACTCCCCCAGGATCTTACCATTAAGTGTATAAGTCCTGCCTTTTCAAAATGCAGCATCTCACATTTATCTAAATTAAACTCCATCGGCCACTCCTGAGCTCATTGGCCCATCTCTATCTGGGTATTTAAAATCTAAACCTTTATAAAGGGCATCTGTACTAGAATCCAAGCATTGTTAGTTCAATGGCTCGCACCTCTGACTTGAAATGGTGTAGGTTCAAGTCTCACTCTAGAAACTTGAGCCCAGAACTTTAATTTGGCACTAGTGTGGGAGCCCTGCATTGTTAAACATGCTGTCTTTCACATGTGGCATTAAATGGAGGCCTAATCTGCCCTGTTAGGTATAGGATGCCAGACACTACTTGTGATGAAGAGCGGGGACATTTTCCCTTGTGTTCTGATCAATGCTTATCCCTTAATCAAAATAAAAGATTACCTGATCATTTATGACATTACAGTTTATTCAACCTTACTATGTGCAGAAGTGCCCACTCTCTTATTGTTACAGTAAACTGTTTAGGAAAGTGTGCAGCACTAGCAAATGTCTTCATCTGTTTTTGACCTCCTACCCCACTCACATTTGTTTATTAAATTATCAACTGTCCAACATACATTTGCAGTCGATTACACATTGTAGATGTGGTTTGTCGTTGACTTGTAAAAAAAAATCCAGGCACCCGCATCTGTGTGTGCCCTTGAAATAATAATTGTGACCTGAGTGATAGAGGGAGGGAGAAAGTTGAAAGACCAGTCCTGAAGACCAATGTGTGATTAGAGGTGATTATATGAGAAGTGGTGTGATACCTGTTACTTGAGCCTGTCCAGTACTAACAAGATAATTAGAATTAGCCATGTGTTAACTCTCCCTAGCATTGGAACAGTGTGCAATTATTAATGTAATTTTCAGCCTTTTTATACTGAAAGGTTACACAAGAGATGGTTCTCCACTTTAAAAAGAAGCCTTGTTTTATTCAAATCAAATGTCTGCTACATAAAGAGAGAGACGTGTATTTGTACTGGAGTATTTAACCATTGCAGGACATCTCTGTGATAGAGAATAATAGGAACTGTAGATGCTGGAGAATCCGAGATAACAAGGTGTGGAGTTGGATGAACACAGCAGGCCAAGCAGCATCTTAGGAGCAGGAAAGCTAACGTTTCGGGTGTAGACCATCAGAAACATCTCTGTCACTGCTTTCAGCAACAAATGCTGCAGAGTGAAGGAGACATTTTCTTTAATATTAAAATACCTTGTCCTGGAAACCTGCGCCACCTATTGCAGTTCTCAAAACGCTCTGTTGTATCAGTATTGTCAAGCCCATGCTACCTCTGCCTAGAGAGATCCAGTCAGTCCCATTACTAGGGACTGAGCATGGGGTATGTTGCTCACCAGAAGTTCATAAAAAGGCAAATCCAGAACATTTAGGAGATTGTGAATTAACAAACATAACTGGTAATTACTGCCAAATCAATGGTACTAAAAAGTTAATTTTACAATATGGAATTATTTTAGGCTGGTTTTTCGTGTTCTTATGGACTCAGTCCAGATCTCAAGATTATTTTAAAACAATATTCATGAAAAATACATTTGTGATTGTGTAGTAAAGTTCTCTGCTCTGAACTATTCTTATTCTAAACTCCTAGTAGAGTTGTCACCATATAATGACTGAGGCACTGTTATATTATAGACTCATCTACATATTCATTTAATCACACCTCAAGTAGAGTTTTAGGAGCAGGAAAACTGACGTTTCTGGTCAGGACACCCCTCCCCGTTTCTGAAGAAGGGTCCCGACCCAAAATGTCAGCTTTCCTGCTCGACTGATGCTGCCTGGCCTGCTGTGTTCATCCAGCTCCACACTGTGTTATCTCTGACTCCAGCATCAGCAATTCTTACTATCTCTACTAGAGTTTTATTCTTTTAAATTGAGTAGTGTTAGACTTTGTTTTGGTAAAGAAGTTTTTAACTTTCGTCACTTGGAAGTTCCCACAAATGGCAATGCAGTGATCAGTTTGAACAGTAATACAGCATCATCTATGAGTAAAAGATGATTAGAAACAAGCTCATGTTTGAAAACCTGACACACTGGCATTTACGTAGCCTGGTCAAACCGTACCTTGTTATACTAAGGCAAATTTATATTACTGTCTCCTTTACATTGGGTACAGGATATCAACCATGGAGCGGTGTGTTACTTTGCATAGAGTTCAGACTGGGTTCATATTCCACTTCATGAGATTTGAGCACTAAACCCAGACTGACACTCCCATGCAGGTGGAGGAGGTGCCATTCTGGGAGAAGATGTTATGTCAAGGTCATTTATCCCAGGATTTGGATGATTCGAAGAGCAAGAGAAATCTCCCTGTTGCCTTGACCAGTAGTTAGCCCTCAGCTAACATCCCCAGGACAGATGGTCAGGCTATTTATTTGGTTATTGTTTATAGGACTTTGACCCTGGCCAGTGTAGCTGCTATGTTACCCGATGTGCTAACTGTAGCATTTCAAAATGCTACACACCCAAAGAAGTATGTTGAGATTTGAGGTTGTGAAAAAGCTGTTACAAATAATATTTATCTTTTAATCTCAAGAGGGAGTCTTTTCCAAATATTGTTGGCTTTGTTGGGATGTAAATTGATGTAACAATAGCACCCTCTGCTGCTCAAGTCAGGTTCAATAATTTTTATCCACTGATTAGAATTGCTCATTAATTGTTCTACACTTCTCTACACATTGGGAGGAGCAGTGAATTTTTCAAAGAGACACTGAAATGTAATAAGCAGTCCCTAGCATAAACCATAATTTTAAAGCAAGTTTTTAAAAAAAATCTCAATCGTGGGAGATAATGGGAACTGCAGATGCTGGAGATTCCAAGATAATAAAATGTGAGGCTGGATGAACACAGCAGGCCAAGCAGCATCTCAGGAGCACAAAAGCTGACGTTTCGGGCCTAGACCCTTCATCAGAGAGGGGGATGGGGGGAGGGAACTGGAATAAATAGGGAGAGAGGGGGAGGCGGACCGAAGATGGAGAGTAAACCATTTCCACTCCCCCTCCCATTCTCTTGATGACATGTCCATCATGGGCCTCCTGCACTGCCACAATGATGCCACCCGAAGGTTGCAGGAACAGCAACTCATATTCCGCCTGGGAACCCTGCAGCCCAATGGTATCAATGTGGACTTCACCAGATTCAAAATCTCCCCTTCCCCTACTGCATCCCTAAACCAGCCCAGTTCATCCCCTCCCCCCACTGCACCACACAACCAGCCCAGCTCTTCCCCCCCACCCACTGCATCCCAAAACCAGTCCAACCTGTCTCTGCCTCCCTAACCGGTTCTTCCTCTCACCCATCCCTTCCTCCCACCCCAAGTCGCACCCCCAGCTACCTACTAACCTCATCCCACCTCCTTGACCTGTCCGTCTTCCCTGGACTGACCTATCCCCTCCCTACCTCCCCACTTACACCCTCTCCACCTATCTTCTTTACTCTCCATCTTCGGTCCGCCTCCCCCTCTCTCCCTATTTATTCCAGTTCCCTCCCCCCATCCCCCTCTCTGATGAAGGGTCTAGGCCCGAAACGTCAGCTTTTGTGCTCCTGAGATGCTGCTTGGCCTGCTGTGTTCATCCAGCCTCACATTTTATTATCTCAATCGTGGGATCTGGGTTTCAGTGAGTAGACCAGCATTTATTGCCCAGAGGATAATTAAGAGCAAGCTCCATTGTACTCGGTCTGGCTAGGTGGGGGTGACAGATTTTCTATCAAAACAAAAGGCATTGGTGAGCAGCTGGTAATCATCAACATTTGTCTCTTTTTATTCCAGATTTCTATTGAATTCAAATTCCACCATTAACTATTGGGAGGATTCAAACCCAGATTCCTGGATGTATCCCGGGCCTCTAGATAATTGTCTAGCGACAATACCACTGGACTATCACCTACCTGAGGCTAATCATTGTGATTATAAAAACAAAGGTCTCGACAGCTCATTTAACATAATTAAACATCGCACAGCACCACCACACAGGAGTAATGTCAATAACAGTTTGACAGCACCACATAAGATATTGTACTTGTTGACCAAAATCCTCATTAAAAATATACATTTTAAAGGGTATTGATAGAGGGAAGCAAAGTGGAGACACATGTGGAGGATGTTCCTGAGTTTGGAGCCTTGGTAAGTGAGAGTGAATAAAATCAGGCATTCACAAAATGTCCACAAACAGAAACACGGGTGTCCCGAAGGGGGTGAGGGGCTGGCAGAGGTGACAGAGATGGGGCAGGGGGTGTCAGGGCTGGCAGAGGTGACAGAGATGGGGCAGGGGGTGTCAGGGCTGGAGGAGGTGACAGAGCTGGGGCAGGGGGTGAGTGTAGGGGCTGGAGGAGGTGACAGAGCTGGGGCAGGGGGTGAGTGTAGGGGCTGGAGGAGGCACGCTGTTTTTTGCCTGCAGTGTAACTTCTGTCCATGCTAATATGTTAATTCCTCCACCATATGCTATTATTTTCTGCAATAACATTTGATTTGGCACTTTTTCAAGTGCCTTTTGGAAATTGAAGTTCGCCTATTGCTGCTTTTTTTTATCTTCCATTACGCCTTCAAAAAAAAACTCCATTTCCCTTTGATGAAATCACTTTGCGGAGAAAAGGCAAGAGCTGTTGTCAGATTTTGAGTTAAATATTCATTCAGTGTCTCTGTTGTAAAAAGTGTGTGCAGTTTGACGCTGTGTGTTGTAACCAGATTGCCCTTAGATTTGATCCTGTGTCTGAATTGCTACTTAAACTCACCCACCTTGAACAATATTCTTTAGGTTTCCAGTCAATTAGTCTGCCGCAGGAACAGAGGGCTGTATCAAACAAGATCGGTGTTGGTTCCCTACCAAATCTATGTTTGATTTCTCCCAGGATATGATGATCTTCCAAAGCCTCCCCAAGATTACTCCACTGAATGGGACTGCCCTTTCCTGTGTGATCAGGGCCAGCATACCCACAGCGATGGTGCCTGTTCTTAACTCTGCAATTGCATGTCCTGTGTGCCCCTAGGATTTATCCAAATTTCTCGTTGAGTCTTTCTCCATATCGCCAGCCAGCAGCAGAATCTTCAGTTAAAGCAGAAATTGGTGTATTCTAATGCGCTTTTACCCTCCTCTGTGATTTTAAATTACTTCCAGTATCCAGAAGTATGTTTAAGATTGTGTAAAATTGGCAGGCTCCTGTTTGTTTGCTTTGCTCCCTACCACTTATTAATAAATCCAACAGATTTTATGAGATACTCATAAAGTGCCTGTATACAAAATGGCAGCTGAAAAAAATGTATTACTGCCTCTTAATGCTCTGGGCATAAATTATTGCAACTTTGGCACCTTTGATAAACCACCATTTCGGTGTTTGCTAGGGATAGTGATGCAAATAAAGTTGCCAAATCTTGTAAAATCAGTTCCAAGAAATCTCCCGACTTTGAGTGCCCTGCTCTCGTACGAGTTCCTGAGCTTTCAGCATTACCCTGGAGTCTCCAGAAATTGAAGATTAATCCCTTGGACTCTGCTGGAGAGAATGATCCCTGGTGGTAAAATAACGAGAATGTGGACCATAACGGGTTGCTTTACTCTTTGTCCTTCAACACCTTCTTTTCGGCCTAAAGCTATCGAAGTTGGGAAAAGAGAAGGATATTTCATTGACAGTCAAATTTAAAATTAAATGCTGTCAATGCACTGAAATGTTTTGGCCATTCACCCCATTGCTTCCAAAGGAGCGTTGTCACCTATGGCCATTCTTCTTTTCTCTCATTCCCTCACACATTACTTTTATCCAAATCATCATCTAATTTCAATTGGACCTGCCTCCACCACATTTTCAGGCAGTGCATTCCACACCCTCACTATTTGCTGACTGAAAAGGTTTTGCCTCATTTGCACATCACTTCAAGTCAATGCCCTCTCATTCTGGCTTCTTTTATAAATGGGAACAGCTTCTCCCTACCTACCCTATCCAGCCCACTCATGCTTTTAAAAACCCGTATCGAATCTCCTCTCTGCCACCTTCTGTAAGAGGAGAACAGTCCTAACTTCCTCAATCTGTTTAGCAGACACATTCCTTATCCATTAGGCCATGTAGTCACCCAAATACTAGATGGTGAAATAGGAACAGAAAATGCTGGAGAAACTCAGCAGCACTGGCAGTATCTGTGGGGAGAGGGGCAGTGATTCAAAAATGTAACTATGACCCTTCAGCGGAATGTTGATCCAATTGAGTAACAAACGTTTATTAGTTTTCCAACTGGACATTCGGAAGACTATGTCTGAGGGATGATGATGTGTTTGGAGAAGGTGATAAAATCTTCAGGAAAATACTCAACATAGGTCTGGCCTAGAATGGCTTGTGGTGCAGGACCCTGGGAGGAGAGAAACATAACAAACTTTTTTGATGAGAGATAATGGGAACTGCAGATGCTGGAGAATCCAAGATAACAAAGTGTGGATGAACACAGCAGGCCAAGCAGCATCTCAGGAGCACAAAAGCTGATGTTTCGGGCCTAGACCCTTCATCAGAGAGGGGGATGGGGAGAGAGGGGGAGGAGGACCGAAGATGGAGAGAGGAGAAGATAGGTGGAGAGGAGAGTATAGGTGGGGAGGGGATAGGTCAAGGAGGTGGGATGAGGTTAGTGGGTGGGAAATGGAGGTGCGGCTTGAGGTGGGAGGAGGGAATAGGTGAGAGGAAGAACAGGCTAGGAGGCAGGAATGAGCTGGGCTGGTTAGTATTTTGAGTACAGTCAAGTCTTGTGTTTACATTTATCCAAGGAACTGAGTGCCATTGTATCATTCTTTTTATAAATTCCTGTTGATCATGTGGTTCTTATTCTCACTGAAACAAAAAGCATGTCCCTCCCAAGCCTACTGTAACCAGTTGGATTCTGACTCTGTGACAGTCTGTAATGCAGTAAAGAGACGCAGCTGTTGATACTTGCATCACTTCCTTCATGTCTGTTTAATAATGGACCAAATTCTGAGACCGTTTTTCTTCAGAGAGTTTTCCATGAGCCACGGTCAGTTTTATAGACAACAGAAATTGCATGGCTTATGAATGAATGACTGGTGACTGGGTACTGACTCCCAAGGTGGGCACCTGTACCCACGAAGGGTATCAGCTGTAAAGTGGTCACTTTTATTCAGGTATGACGTGGGCTCTGAGGGTGGGTACATACTCCAAGGACTCTGCTGGTGTTTGTTGCTGAGTTGCTTTCCTGTTTTCTCATTTTGGCTCCTCAATGGTCCTGTGTTGAAGAGTTGCAGAGTACAGTTTAGAAAAATAATACTTGTACTTCATATTGTGCTCCATTCTGGAGCAATAATTATTAAGTATCTGTTGTGCCATGAGTTGCTTTTTAAGATCAATTTTATTTTAATGAGTTCCTGGTTATTTTCTTAATTCCAGATGAATTTTCAGCTGTTTCTTACGGGCTGGATGGACTGTGGAGGTGTTACCGCAATAGTAGCATGCTCCTTTGATATGTCTGTATCACTGAACCTAACACTCAGAATTAGAGCTGGAATGGACCTCTCGAGCCTCCTCCGTAAGATAGGCTTCAGAAGGCATTCTTTTTCCTGCCTAAACCCCCACCAATAGCCCTAGACTCCCATAGGGGAGGTAATTATGAACTCAGGCTAATGCTCAGGAGATACGGTTCAAATCCCATTCTAGAAGATGGTGAAATTTGAATTCAGTAAAACCAGGGATTAAAAGCTGGCCTATTTTCAACCACGTAACTGCTGTCCTTAAAACACCATCTGGGTCATTAATGCCCTTTTTGGGGAAAAGTCACATGACACCAGGTTATAGTCCAACAGGTTTATTTGAAATCACAAGCTTTTGGAGTGTTGCCCCTTCATCAGGTGTCAGCTCGTGAAGGAGCTGCACTTCAAAAGCTTGTGTTTCAAATAAACCTGTCGGACTGTAACCTGGTGTTGTGCGACTTCTGATTTTGTCCACCCCATTCCAACACCGGCACCTCCACACCAAGACATTTTGGGAAGAAAATTTGCTGTTCTTGCCTCTGCGTTTCTTCCCTGGTCACCATCCATTCCCCCCGACACCGACACCCTGTAGCAGCAGTGTGCACTGTCAACAAGATGGGCTGCAGAAATTCACTAAGGCTCCCCAGGCAGCACCTTCCAAAACCCATAACCACTTCCACCTAAAAGGACCAGGGCAGCAGATACATGGGAACACCACCCTCTGCCAGTTCCCCTTCAAGCCACTCATCATCTTGGCTTGGAAATATATCACTGTTCCTTCAGTGTCACTGGATCAAAGTCTTGGAACTTCCTCCCAGCTGGGTATCTCTATAGCATACGGGCCCTATCGATTCAGTGAGTCAGCTCATCATCGTCTTCTCAGGGGCAATTAAGGATGATTAATGAATATTATTCCAGACACCGACACCACATTCCTGTCAATGAATTAAAAAAAATAAAATCTGTGCATCTCAGCCTTGGATGTATACAATGACCCAGTCTCCTCCTCGCTAGGGTACAGAAATTTAAAGATTGATATTTTGAGACAATAAATTCTATTTCTTAAATTGGAGCTGGGATAAAAGCTTGCTGCCTGTACATGTTTTATGTCACCCTGCCCAGATGTCCATGGCATACAACTGGAGCAGGTAGAACTTGAACTAGGATCCTCTGGCCTAAAGGTAGGGACACTACCCGTGCACGACAAGAGCCCCTGCCTGGTGCCTGCCTCCTAACCTGCACCAATGCTCATCCAGCCGCTTAACTCACTGACCTCATTTGGCTCCTGCTTCAGCACTCATTCCACTGTAACATTCCCAGTCTTCTTTTCAAATCCTGCCATGAGTTTTCCCCCCTACCTCTGAGGAATGTTGAAGAAGGTAGATCTGCAATCTCCTCCGGTTGTCTGTGACAGCCTGATTTTGGCCTCTAATTTCACCACCGTTAATGTCTGGGCCTACAGCAACCACAACCATCATTGTTGGAATTCTCTCCCTAAATCTTGCCACCTCTTTACATCTCTTCTTCAAAATGCACCTTCAGACTTAACTTTTTGAACAAACTTTTAGTCCTATTATTTCTTTTTGTGGTGTCAAATATGTTTTCATTTCAGATACACTAGAATGGAGAGAATGTTGACATTTTGGGCCACTTCCCACCTTAAGGGGCTATATAAATGCAAATCATTGCTCTAAAACCAGCTTTGTGATCGCATTATACGGGGAAATTTTAAACTTCACAGAAACAAATGTGCTGCTGGAACCTATCAATCACGTTTAGGCATAATGTGGGAAATGGTTTGAAATATGTCAGACAAACAGAGGATTTCTCAGTAATTTAGTCGGTGAATAGGCACTTTTTAAATACTTTGGATGCAAAAGTCCATTTAATTTCTGGTTAATTATAATTTGTGCTTTTTGCTCATTAGTAGCCAAATGTGGCTGGTCCATGTGGCAAGGGATAGAAGCAGATTCATGTGGGTTAGCTTCATCACGGGCAAGCTGCCATCCCAGGCAGAGACACTGATGAGGAGCAGATGGTTTGGTGGTTTCAGAAACATTCATCATCACAGTACAAAACGGCCCAGCTACAGCCTCAGTGACCAAGCGGAAATGTATTGTTCCAGATCATCTCTGCTGAGCCGTTTCGAGTGGTTTGATGGCTCAGTCCAGTAGCACACCATGCTGGGTTTGAGTTAGTTGGCTTGGAAGAGGAGCTTGCTGCATGTTTTGGATTTGGTCGAGTGCACGGTATGATCTCCAATGCCTTATTCAGGCTAATTGGCTCCAGTCATGTTAATCCAACTTGTGTGAAGAAGCCAGCCCTGCATCTGGTGGGTAGAAGTGGGGGGCCAAAGTTTACAAGGTTCGATTAAATTCTTCTTAGAATATTCTTGAGTTTAATGAGGTGCTTATTTTAATCTCGATATTTGGAGAAAAAAGTGAACACGTTGTTCCCTTACTGAAGTGATTTTATGGTACTTTCTCTCTTTTAGATGGTCTCTAATCTTCCACTGCACATGGTGTTAATTTTCTGCTTATCGGTTCAATATGGAACTAACTTAAACATTTGGGCCGAATTATAAGCTCAATGCATTTACCTGTTTTCAGAGCCACAGACCCCTCCGTTTCTTCAGATCCAAGATTGGTTGTAGCGACTACTCATAAACCAGGTTAACCAGATGGGACGTTAAACTGATTATAAACTTCCATGTAATAATTTGATTCTCTGAGTTCAAAGAACAATTGTCTCATTGAGGGAGCACACCAAAGGTCCCAGTCGAGGACTGCTGAATTGTTTCATATTTTCTATTAAAAACAGAAGGAAAGGAAAGAGGGAATTGGAAAATGTTATTGCTCAGGTCAATCTGGACTTTTTCATGTTGCTGTTTGGCTGTAGATTGCTTTGGGATAGCTGAGGCTGTGAAAGGTGCGATATAAGTGCAATTCCATCTCTCTTTCTTCCTGGAGTTGGTACAATGGATTAACATTTTCAAGTGAAGTGCTGGGGTCCCTGATGTGGGACTTTGTGTAGGACTTTCTGCAGGACAAGCCCTGCTCAAGGGGGCTCTGAGGATGCTGGGAAACTGAGACCGGATTCTTGCTGCTGACAATGCTGATGTGAGAGGCAGGCGTGGATTGAAATAATGTGTCTGCTGTACACAAAACCACAGCAAATAGGAGAGAGATGAAGACATTTAGCTACCAATCAATAAGTTCATGGCTGAGCCCGGTTGTGATCTAACCTCCACTTTTCTGTCTGTTCCCCTCCTCCATTAACCTAGGTTCCCTATTGGTCAAAGATTGATATAACTCAGCGGTTGACATATTCAATGGCCCTCCAGCCTTGATCTAGGGAACAGAATTTTACAGACTAACAATCCTCTGAAAGGAAAATAGAACTCTACTTTGGCAGGGAAAACAGAGCAGCTGAATATTATTTAAATGGAGAAAGACTGCAGAAAGCCAAAGAGAAGGTCCTTGTGCATGGAACACAAAAAGAGTTTAATTCTTGAAAATTCGAGATGATGTTGGAGCGGTAGCGTAGGGTGCAGGCTCCTACCCAGAATTCATCTGCTCCGTTTGCTTGTCCTTGTTTGTTCTTCTCCTACTGCTCCTTTTTTATTACTTTATTCTCTATACCTTCCTGGAGTGGGGGGTGCAGTTTATGCAATGTGGAAGAGATCAAGACAACGTGGCAGTGAGAGAGGTCTCCTAGCATCAGCAGTTGTGATGAGAACAGGCAGCCCGAGGTGACGGTGAGAACAGGCAGCCCCAGGTGACGGTGAGAACAGGCAGCCCCAGGTGACGGTGAGAACAGGCAGCCTGTGGTCTGCCAGCATCTGTGGTGACATTAAGCACAGGGGAGACTGAGCCAGTGCAGGGAGAGGGAATCCATTTCAGTAGAGGAGCCTGAGCAGAGGAGATCAAGTCCTTGTGGGGATTTCGAGGCCAGAATGGCTAAGCACTTAAGGAAGACTGTAATATTGAATTTGTAACTTCATTTCTTTAGTTTTTTACTTTGTGCCTACGATTTTGTGTCTAGGTACCTTTCTACTTAAGAATGGCGACTTTGTACACTTTTCACTGTACTCCTGTATCCCTGTGCTTGAGCACATGTGACAATGAAATCTAATTTTAAATGTTAGTATTCCATATTCAGCCCATTGAGAGAAGAAATTCCTCCTCATCTCAGTATTAAATATCTCCTTTATTCGGAGACTCTGGTCCCAGGCAGGGCACTGTTTGTCTACCCACATCATACAGACTGCAGTGATTCACCAAGGTAACTCACTACCGCCTCCCCAAGGGCAACCAGGGACATATAATAAACACTGGCCCAGCCAATGGCAGCAATGCCCAACAAGTGAGTAATAAAAAGAAACCCACAAGCAGCTGGAGGACATAAATTAATATACACACAAAAGGACAAAGTGTCATAACTTGAATTCTATTGAAATACTTAATAAAATTATATATAATTTAACTACTACTCATCAACTGTTTCAACGTATTAACAACCCATAAACACGCCCTTGGTAAAGGCAAATTAAGTAAAACGGATATTACTCACGTGCTAGATAACAAGGAGTCTAGAAGAAAGGAACATTAAACTAAACAACACAGGGGTTAGCACTACCTCCTCATGGCACTGGGGCCCTCGGTTCAACCCCATCCTTGGGTGACTGACTGTGTGACGTTTGCATGTTTTCTCTGTGTGTGTGGGTTTCCTCCACAGTCCTATGATGTGCAGGTCAGGTAGATTGGCCATGGCGAATGTGGGGTTAAGGGGTTGGTCAGTGGGATGCTCTTCAGAGGTTTGGTGTGAACTCAGTGGGCTGAGTAACTTGATCCCACACTCCAGGGAGTCTATAAAGTAGACAAGTTAGCAGCAGGGAGAGAACTCAATGTTTTTGTTGCAGCAGAGAGAGAGCTGTATCTATCAGCTTCAACAGCCATCTCCAAACCCTGCCTGAAAGCAAGGCTAAAACCCTGGGTCTGTGTGAACCTAGCTCCAGGGAGCTTAAAGCTGCTGCTTCTGAAGCGGACATTTTGCAGCCACCGTGATAACACCTCTCAGCAAGGGAAACAGCACCGAACAAATCTCTCTTAAAGACATAGTACCATCACACTCAGAGCTGGGCATTCCAATGATGGTTGGCTGCACAGCATTGAAGTGCAGAAGCATTCTGGTCAGTAGACTGGAGAAGTACCATAGTGGCATGCTGAGGGTCTGTGAATGGGGTGTGAGGGGGCTATGTTCATGGAGCATGCCCCGAGATGTAGATGCTGGGTGTCCATGGAGATTTGGAGGAGTAAAGCAGCAAGTGGGAGGCACTAGGACACCTGCTCAGACTTTCAGACTTTCATGTGAAGAATTCCTGGCATCTCGGGACAGCATTCCTGATGGGAAGCTGCACAGGTCCCCAGGACATTATTTGGGTCTCAGGATTAACAATTCAACAATAGTACCACCAGCAACAAAAACCAGAAGTTGCTGGAAAAGTTCAGCAGGTCTGGCAGCATCTGTGAAGGAAAAAACCGAGTTAATGTTTTGGGTCCTGTGACCCTTCCTCAGAGCAAGCATTTCCTCTCAAATATCTATCCATTGTTAATTATTGTCCTAGTTTCTAGGTGTTTTTCTTCTTTCAATGAGGATTGTTAGCCCTCTGAGGAAGGGTCACGGACCCGAAACATCAACTCTTTTTTACCTTCACAGATGCTGCCAGACCTGCTGAGCTTTTCCAGCAACTTCTGTTTTTGTTACTGATTTAGAGCATCCACAATTCTTTTGGTTTTAATAATACCACGAGGCGATCTCATGCATCTTGTTTTAACACCTCTGCATTGTGGGGCTTATCTTTGGTTCCTCTCTAATATTTCTATTATTGCTGACACTATTATGTCATTTCTGATTTCATCTTCTAATATCACGTTCACTTTATCTATCCCAGCTAAATAAAAGATACACCAGTAATTAATAATGATGGCATCAGAGAGGTTTTGCCTGTCAGAGGGAAAGATTTGGAAAAGAATTAGAAATACAAGAAAGAACATCAGGAACAGGTCATTCTGCCCATCGAGCCTGTTGTTCAACAAAAAGATAGTTGATTTTGTACATCAACAATTCTTACTGAATCTGCCAAAGGAACTCTGTAAACAAGTAAATGGACACTTTCCCAGCTTTAGCTCAACTTACGTTCTAGGCATGGGGCCCAGACGTCTGTCTGTTAGCATCTGTTTCATGTCATTTCTGTTCAAATGTGGTAATGATTCCACAAATAAAGAATAGGAGAGGAGGAAAGTGTCACACTGTGAGAATAAGTGATATGTATGCTTTTCAAACCCAGTCTGTCTAGACAACAGAAAAGAGAATGTCATCTGCTGATCACTTATTGCAATATTATCCACAGCCGGATGTGCGCGTTGATCTGCAGCTGATAATCTATAACATTGCATTGGCATTTTGTCCCAAAATCTTCAAAGTCCAGCCCTCACCTGCAGGAATACATGTGTGAGCTTGTGGATGGGCACGCGGTTAGGGGCGTGTGTGTGTTTGAAAATATTTGTGTGGATGTGTTCAGGATCATCACCCCATTTTCCTGCCTTGTGCTCCCAGGGAACTAAACAGCCCTATCCAATGGACCCAGAAATATATCTGGGATTCCCATGTGATGAACTGCTTTGTGGTGCAATGATAACTGTTATTGATGTCAACACAACAATCATTTGGCGCTTATCACTGCCACCAACAACAACTTACATTTATATAGCAACCGTAACACCATAAAATGTCACAAGGCCTTTCGCCCAGAGTGTTACGAAGCAGAATTAGTCACTGAGCTGTTAGGGCAATGTTAGAGAAGATGGAGACAGTGTAAGGAGAGTATTTCATAAAAAGAGAGAGGAGTTGGAAAGTTTGGTAACAAAATTTCAGATGCTGAGCCAGCAAAAGAGGAAGCTGCCATTGGTGGATCACTGGTAATCGAGGACACAGAAGAGGCTAGAATCAGATGAGTGCAGAGATCTTAAAGTTTGTTAATAATCAGTTCTAGTTCTGTTGTGTTGGTTAAAGGAGAAATGTTTGTCACAACACAGAATTCCAATAGTCCACCTCATACAGAGTCAGGAGAAGTTACACAAGGACAGGGTCTTCAATCACAGGATGTGGACTCTCTGGCATTTATTGCCATCCTTGATATTATGGAGAAATTGGTGATGAGCTGTTCCAGTGGATCCACTGCAATGCGTTGGTGTAGATTAACCCACAATACCCCAAGAAAGGACATTCCACGATTTTGACCCAGCGACCCGGAAGGAACTGCGATATATTTCCGTCAGAATGGTAAGTGGCTTGGAGGGGAACTTGCTGGAAATGGTGTTCCCTTTATCTACTGCCTTTGTCCTTCTGGATGGACGTTGTCGTAAATTTGAAAGGTGCTGTCTGAAGATTTTTGGTGAATTTCTGCAGTGTATCTCACAGATAGTACACACTGCTGCTACTGAGTGTCAGCAGTGGAGGGAGTGGATGCTGAAATCGGTGGATGTGGTGTGAATCAAAAGGGCTGCTTTATCCTGGATAGTGTTGAGATTTGAGTGTTGTTGGAACTGCACCCATCCAGGCATACCAATGTGTATTCCATCACATTGTGGTCCTAGTAACAGTTTCAGAATAAATCAATAGTTTGAATGAATTGGAGGCAATTGTGAAAGAAGGAAATATCCCTGAAAACTGTCTGCAAACATTTCAAAGAGCTTTGTAAACATTGAATTAGGCTGAAGCTTTCGATATGTCTAAACAATATTCTTGGGAGCAACAATATTTAGCAAATCAACTTTGCTACAGTCAGAACTTTGTGCAACTGATCTTCTATATGTATGGGTCTTGGAATAAAAGTGTTGAACACCAGACATGAGGGATTATAAAAATATTTCTGGAGTGTCTAGCTGCTGCAGTGCAGAAGGTGATCTGTAGATGGAGACAGCAGCCCATGCCTAGGGATAAAACTCACTCAATCTCATTGGGACTGAAGACGTGCAGATAATCAAAGGGCCACCTGGAAAGTACAATATGAAGCTTTCCCTTTCACAGACTGACCAAGGTCAGCCCAGGTGCCAATGAGCTTTTATGAAAAAAAATCAGTTGAGCAGATTTAAATCTACTGAAATGTTTAGAGAGATGTGTTATATAGACCTTGTAGATTCTCACAGCCTCTGTTTCTGGGCCTTTGACAATCGCAGCTATGTTCTGAAGATTTTCATTGAACTTGAGACTTTTAAATAAAGCACTTTAATCTTCAGAAATAAACAAGTAACAAGAATACATTGAAGAGAAGTTTCACATCCTTCCTTCGTGACTCTGGGGTACTGCTCAGTGCTGAGTTTTATGATTTTGAAGGTAGCCTAGATGTGGAGGTGCCAGTGTTGGATTGGGGTGGGCACA